>NC_045544.1:43504668-43804668 GCF_009769535.1 Thamnophis elegans | reverse complement strand
TATTCCAATCTTTCACTGCCGTGCTGGCAACTTCCACCCATCCATTTCTGGTGAGGTGCAGAGACAAAGGATGAACTTGGCTTTCTAGAAAGAATGTTATTATGGCTACATATCAACCAACTCTGTATAATCCCCCCTCCCATTTTCCCACAATAGAAAATGCATAGTACAATAATAGAAAGTATGGCAGGCCTGAAGTCCAAAAAGAAAAGATGGCTTGCAGGCCTGACAACCATTGGTTAGTTGTAGATATAGATGAAAGCCTCCTCATACTCTGGAATCATAGTTGTTAATTCCATTTGTCTAAACCAGTCTGACATGGAGGTGGGGAAATATATATGCATCATCTATGCATAATTTTTGTTTAATCTCTGAATAAAGAGATATGAGACTGAAGCAGCCACCAAAAGGGGGAGATCCAATTATAATATTTCTACTACTCTCAATTTTTTTTCCCTGCCACCATAGACAAAGTTCAGTGGGATTACTAATAAAGGCCGAGTGAAATTCGACTTTACTCATCCTATCTGCAGCGGCCTTAGTCTTCAGCAAGTCACCATATTGTTGTTGTGTAAGCTATATTTAAAACAATCAACCCATGAGGAATTGGCTGACCAACCCCTGAATAGCATCCAGGATACAGGGCGAAATGGCAGCTAACCAGCAAAACCCAGCTGCTTGTAGTTTGCTAGCTTGTTGGTGCCAAATGATGGATGAATGACTTGCTCATGGTGGGCAGCAAATTTGGCATGGCTTGTTGGCTAAACACATTGTAGGTCTAGATATTTTGAAAGGCTGATGGGTATAATTCACTCTCTACTGAAGTTCTGTGCTCGAGAATATAGGGCTATGAGTGGACTTTTAGATGAGGTGCCCTATTTTCTGAACTAATGTATTGAACACTAAGGCCTTGAAGTTTGTAAATAATTATGATTACAAAGCAGCCATTTTTAAATATTTATTTATTTATTTTAGTTTGTCACTCATGTATAAGATAATAGGAAAAAGAATAAACAGGAATAAGAACACAGGAAATGGGTACAAATAAATGGGGATAGTAGGGATGTTAGGCACACTGGTGTGCTTATGCACACCCTTACAAAAAAGCTGTGCACCTAACGTGGGGCACAAACCGACAAACCTGAGATTAAGAGTCTCATGCTCTACTGACTGAGCTAGCTGGGCAGTTTTTATAACAGTTTTTAATTTATAAAAAATGTTTTTTTAAAAAAAAAAAAATTATAAGCTATAGTTTTTATAACAATTCTGCTAAATTGTTATAGGCTTTCAGAATCTCCTGTTTAGACATTAATTTCTTCTAACAACAGAATCAATGGCTAGAAAATGTCCTGAACTAGCATCTTTTGAAGGTGCAGGTTATAGTTTTTAGCCTTCCATACAAATTAATATCCCCATATACAAAAAAGTATTACATCAAAATAAAAAATTCAGCCAAGCATTCATATAGTCTATTTTCTTGGAGTGGGGGGAGAGGAGGAGAATGGTCTTTTTATATAGGGAACATATGGCTCGTGCTTTTCAAAGAAAGCAACCAGATCTGTAGCCTGGAGTGATAAAAAGAAGCTTTATCCTTTAATTCTCTTGTTTGTACAGAGGCCAGTTCAAGTCTGATCCTGATTAATGCTAATGTTTTGGTTTTGATTATGAAATTAATTCATTACAAAAATTATTGATCTTTATACTCTAGTCACCCCACTGCCAATAAAAGATAGAAATTACCTTTTCCAACTTGGAGATTTCAATTCATTTCCACAATATAAAGTAAAGGTAAAGGTTCCCCTTGCACATATGTGCTAATCATTCCTAACTCTACAGGGCAGTGCTCATCTCTGTTTCTAAGCCGAAGAACCAGCACTATCTGAAGATGTCTCCGTAGTCATGTGGCCACCATGACTAAATGCTGAAAGCACATGGAACACCTTCCCAACAAAGGTGGTCCCTATTTTTTCTATTTGCATTTTTACATGCTTTTGAACTGCTAGGTTGACAGAAGCTGGGACAAGTAACAAGAGCTCATTTGTTACGTCATTATGTGGCGCTAGGGATTTGAACCGCTGAACTGATGATCTTTCGGATCGACAAGCTCAGCGTCTTAGCCACTGTGACACTGTGTCCCCTATTTCCACAATATTCCTCATTATAAAAAAAGCAACGCAACACGTTACAAACCCATCACTTACATGCCATAGCACAACAGGAGGCTTCCTGGTGTGCCTGAACTCTCTTGGCCACTGCAAAAGTGCTTGTTCAAACCAGCAAAATGTGAACAAATCATAATTGACTGTAAGTGCAATTACCAATCTGCAGTGGCAGTTTCACTGCTTACAATA
This sequence comes from Thamnophis elegans, assembly GCF_009769535.1. NCBI lineage: Eukaryota > Metazoa > Chordata > Lepidosauria > Squamata > Natricidae > Thamnophis > Thamnophis elegans. The sequence continues at coordinate 43,802,317 of NC_045544.1, read as the reverse complement.
GCACAACGGTCTTGAACAACAAACGGACTGGTTCAAGTTTATTTCGAAAGGAACCCAAGCCACACTTATCAACAGATGTCATTCATGGTGCATCCATCAAAACGATGGTGTTTATGGAACAAGAAATTTAAAACCAACATTTGTGTTAGAGCAGTAATGGAAAGTGGCTCCTTTATTTCAGCAGCTGAGGTTGGTTTATCACGCCATGGGTTCGAACCTAGCCAAAGGTCTGCAGGTTTACAGAAACACCTTATTTAAACATTTAAACATCTTAGAGGATAATTGATGCTTCTGAAATATATATATATCCCAGGTGATGTGTGTAGGCTCACCGCCTAGGATGAAATATGTATTCTTTATAACCAACATTTAAACATCTTAGAGGATAATTAATGCTTCTGAAATATATATATATATATATCAGCACAAATACAAAAAAAAAATGTAACAAAAAGGCAACAGTAAAAATATTGGGTTTCTGTCTGGATGGTCTCTTGTGACGAGCCGAAGGACAGAGAATGGAAGTAGTGATCTTCCTCCCACATTTGGGCATACCGGGGGTTGTAAAAGTCATGTGTGTGTGTATATATATATATATATATATATATATATATATATATATATATATATATGTTTTCTGAGGTTTTCGCGGGTGTTAGTATGTAGGTCTCTAGTTGTTCGGGTTTTCTCCCGCGTAGAATTGGAGATGTCTTGGCGACGTTTCGACGAAGTCACATTCGTCATCTTCAGGCTGCTGCTGACTACTTCAGGTTTGGTGTTTCCAGGAGTAGACTACTCCTGGAAACACCAAACCTGAAGTAGTCAGCAGCAGCCTGAAGATGACGAATGTGACTTCGTCGAAACGTCGCCAAGACATCTCCAATTCTACGCGGGAGAAAACCCGAACAACTAGAGACCTATATATATATATATATATATATATATATATATATATATATATATATATATATATATGTGTGTGTGTGTGTGTGTGTGTGTGTGTGTGTGTGTGGTGAGCCTACAGATATCACCTGGGATATATATATATATCCCAGGTGATATCTGTAGGCTCACCACCTAGGATGAAATATGTATTCTTTATAACCAAACACATTTTTTAAAAATGAAAAGTTTGGAATTTTTTTCTTGTTTCTGCCACTCTTAATGTTCCACAAGGAATATAAACTTATAAAGCAAGAATAGTAGTGTTGAGATTTTGTATCTATATACATACATATACTGTACATACACATTCAGCGAGAGGGAGGGAGGGAGGGAGGGAGGGAGAGATGGAGGGAGAGAGAGGGAGGGAGAGAGACAGACAGATAGACAGACAGTGTGTGTGTGAGAGAGAGAGAGGGAGGGAGGGAGAGAGAGAGAGAAAGGGAGAGGGAGAGAGACAGACAGATAGACAGAGTGAGAGTGAGAGAGACAGAGAGACAGAGGGAGAGAGACAGACAGAGTGAGAGAGAGAGAAACAGAAACAGACAGACAGAGAGAGACAGACATACCGAGAGAGGGAGAGACAGATGGAGCGAGAGAATGAGAGACAGAGACAGAGAGAGACAGAGAAACAGGGAACTCAGAGTGTTGAATATTGAATAGCAATAGCAGTTAGACTTATATACCACTTCATAGGGCTTTCAGCCCTCTCTCAGCGGTTTACAGAGTCAGCATATTGCCCCCAGTCTGGGTCCTCATTTCACCCACCTCGGAAGAATGGAAGGCTGAGTCAACCTTGAGCCGGTGAGATTTGAACCGCTGAAATGCAGATAACAGTCAGCTGAAGTGGCCTGCAGTACTGCACCCTAACCACTGCGCCATCTCGGCTCTTGAAAAGTCCTCGACTTATGATCTAGCGGCTAGCAACAAGCCAAGCCGCATCCTGATTGGCTAAAATGCGGCTTGGCTAAGCGCGGGCCTATTGGTTTTCCCTGCTTGACAGCTCCGTATAAATAGCTGTCAAGCAGGGAAAGGTGCTGAATCGCTACTTGTATATAGTTCTGTTCTACAATAAAGAAGCTGTTCTCACCACAGACTGCCTCCTGCCTCGTCCTTCATCTGGACATTCAATACAGAGTTTCATTGTTGCTGCACATGGAATCTTTGCTGACACAAAACATCTTTGGGTCACATCATTAAGGATTAATACTACCAATGCCAAGCACTATAAATGTAGCATCCATTTACACTTATTTACAATGTTCTACATTATAAAAAGGACATTATTGTACACCTAAATAATCTTCACTTATCAGAAATCATATTGCTTGTATCAGGCCTGCATTCAAAAATAGCAAATAAAGTGGTTTGCTCACCTGGAAAGGACGTTGTGGGATTCCACACTGCAAAAGGCATATACAAAAAGAGGACAAGGTCAACGAACATGTGGCAGACCTAGAAGAAGATGGAGAGACAACATCATAATGGTTGAGGCTGCCAGAAAAGCAAGAACCAGAACTCTGTATCTTCCTCAACACCCAGAGAGGAGGAAGAGGAGGCCTGTATCGTGAACTAAGAAATTGATTGCGACCCAATCAAGCTTGACAGAGCCTTAATTAAAGCTAAGATCTATTCCCTAGGGCTACAAGAACCAGGTTGCTCAAATATGGGGGACTTCTAGGTAGCTGATCATGAGGGAACCGTAATGCCCTTCCTCCAGTGATGGGTTCTGGATCCTGTTGCAACCAGTATGGTGCAACGGGCCCAGCATCCACCATATGAACGCGCGCAGCATGAGCACACACACACGCAGCACACGCATGTGTCCTTACCTCCTGCAATGCTCCGCAATGCCTCCACAATGCCTCCGCAATGCCTCCACAATGCTCCAGCTGCTCAGCGGAGTATCATGCAGTTGCCGTATGCTCTGTGCGCGGAAGCGCCAAAGAGCTCAAATACAGGTAAGGAGGGCAGGTGGGCAGGTGGGTGGGCAGATGGCTCCTCCAGAGCACCATACCGGAACGGTACCTGGTGCTCCTGGCAGGCACCAGTACGCCAATACTGGGGCGTACTGCCTGCAACCCACCACTGCCTTCCTCCCACCTTTCCTATGAGGAAATCATCACAAGCTCTCAGGTCCACTGGAAACTATTGTAGCTTGCAGTGTTTTTGTGAAGCACAAATCATGTGTTAGCTTTAGTTTTACTTAATCCAAACAAATCAGGATCAAAACCATAATTTAAACAGGTTTCTTTGAAAATATAGTAACTCACATTAAGAATTTCTCCTGGTTTGACAACCTAAAATAACATATGCTCCAAGTGTTGGCTTGCACTATCTTCCTATTAGCTATGTCAGGATCTCATGCATGTAGTGTAGTGATACTACAGCTCAATATCGTTGCATTGGGTACATAATTTGGGCATATCCCCACCCGGAATCAATACAAATTAAACCTTAAATGGCAACACAAAAAATAAATACTGTTATGTTTTCTAACAGAAACAGTCCGCTGTATCCAATTGTTTAATGTCTTACAAAATAAATGTATTTGGAATTCAGGTTCTTATGCGTTGCTTTCCAGTTTTTTATTATAACCATTCCTAACTATAGTAAGACTGGAGTATATAGATATATATTTTCCAAGCAACTTAAATGAATTCTAAATATGCACTCCGTCAAAAAAAAAAAAAAAAAAACACCTACTGGCATAGATTTCATATAGTATAATCCTCACCCAATCGATGAGGGTTTTAACATATTTCCATGAGCTTAAATATGAAAAGAGCCCCTGGGAAACCGAAGCCTGATTAGTTTCCCCTTTTTAGTGCAGCCTGGAGAGTGTAAAACACAGCACATCAGAATTGAATTTGTCATCTCCAGACCTCACAGGAATTTTAGGAACTAAATAGTTAGGAAGCCATTCTCGTCCTTCTTGTTGCTTTAATCATAGTAGAAGTTTCAATTTAAACATTCAGGAAATCTCCCTTATTTAAAGCAATCAACTCACTGCTGAAAGGAGTCTGGCTTTAACTGTGTTTAATTTTTTGGCATCAGGCAGAAGTAGATTGGTTACATCTAGTCATGAAAAAATTCAACCCTATTCTCCCCCCTCCCCACTTAATCTTTTAAAATTCCAAAGTGTTGCTGCATCATTTCTACTGAGACCTGCATAGACTTCCAGTAATGACAAATCAGCAAAATCAGCAAGTAACTCAAAGCCTCAGCTGGAAAATAAGCATAATACTGGAAAGCATAAGGAAAATCCCACCATAAAAGAGCCTTGGAGCTGGAGGTCCTTTGTGGCAGGCCAAAGCGCCAAAAGAAAAGATGGCTGCAGTTTTCCCAGATGTGCCAACATGGCTCTCTTAATAAATTGGAACTTTGAGCAATATTTTGCCTTGGACTCTGATTTAATTTTGGATGCTATTTGGAACCCTGACACTTTGTCTATTTAAAAAAAAACAAGCAAGCAAGCAAAACCTGAGTTCCATGTTAAAATTTAAATGTTAAAGTCCATGAGGTGGTGGAATTCAAGTAATTTAACAACCAGTTCTCTGCCCTAATGATTTCTTCAAGCAACCAGTTTGCCAGACTGCTCAGAAAGTTAACAACCGGTTCTCCCGAAGTGGTGCAAACTGGCTGAATCCCACCACTGAGTCCATGGTCCTGGGTTTTACAAAAATGTATTCTGCTTGTGATATCACTATATCAGAGAAGCAGAATGCTTTTGCAACTTGAGTCCAAGTTTGGAGGTTGCCAGCTCATTTGATGGGATGTAAGACTGATAAGACTGGACCAGATGGTGACCAGATAATAGGCAAGGAATTGGACTCGCTTGTCTTCATAATACTTGTGCAATTGCACTGTTTGCATTATGAAATGCAAATAGTTGACTATCGGTTATGACATTCTCCCTGGGTAAAATGGAGCAATGGAGAAGAGATTATCAGATCAAGTTACTCCCAGAGAGACTTCAGTAAATGCATTATTTATATTTTTGTGTATACTTAAAGGAAAATGTTTAATTGCAAGTACAAGTCTATGGAGGGAATTGCTTCATTAACTGACACTAGGGGAAAAGAAAAGATAACTTGCCAAAACTCAGCTGGAAAACGAGTGAAATCCATCCTCCTGCCAAAGAGCCTCAGATAACAGGATACTGACAGCCAGGTTTTTATTCCTTTCCAGCTGATTTGCAACATTTATTTTTTTTATGTTTGCTGATAAATGTTCTAAAGTACAAAATGCATACAATTACAAAATCAGTTTTGTGAGTACAAGTTTAAGAATGAAGGGCTGATTTGCACAAGGTTTGGAATATAAGTAATGCAAATGTGAGGTCAAATAGAGTATTTTAGTAGTGGCTTCATCTATTGTAAGTTTACATTACAGATATTTGCCAGCATTTTTATTCTAAGACTCTGCTTAGGGCAAGGAAAGACCTTCCTGCTTTGGCATGCAATTTGGGTAGCTAGATCAAGACTTTACTTCCCTTTATCATATTTTTCAATGTTTTTATTGTTTTAAAATAATTCCATACATTTGAAATCTCTTGGGGAGATGACCTGTCCTGAAAGATATACTTATATTGATTGCCTGCATCAGTCAGAATGGAAGAAAAACTGAACGGCTATCCAAGAAGGTTAGCAGGCTTCGATAATCTGAATTAGCAGCCCAGTGAAATTTCCTTTGCTTTGCAATGACAGGGAAAAGGTTGCAATTTCCCTCCCCTCTCCCAAAAACCTACAACCATTATACATCCTTTTCAAACCAGGACCAAACTAGATTTGTGGTATAATCAAATGTTTCTTTGTGCCTGCCTTGTGCCAATGTTTCCATCAGTTTATGAAGATGGAGGCAGGCTGTTTAGTGTTTAACTTCTCCCTCTTCACACTTTGAGGATGGGAAGAACCTCATATTTCCCAGGATTACATACAAAAGAATAAAAGGAATAGTTGAGCAGCATTTTCCCCTCATCCAAAAACCTGGGTTGTTGTTGTTTTTGCTTATTTTGGAGAAAGAAAAGACCCGGTTCCCTTAAATACCAAGTTTAAAAGCATAGAATTGGAAAGGTTCATTAGAACCCTATTCAACTCCTTGCTGAGTGACAGGATCTAAATTAAAGCAACCCAGACAGATGACTGCTTAACTTCCATTTCAATCCTTGCTTGGAAGGAGAATCCAGCAACTCTTGAGGTAGTTGGTTGTACTATTAAATTGCCTTTATGTAATTTAAATCCATTATCTAGTAGCCTGTACCCTGGACCGAAAGAAAGCACACCTTCATATTCTTCTATGTAATACCTATGTAATTTCCAGATATTTGAACATTACTATTAAACCTTACTCAGGTTTTCTCTTCTCAAGGTAAGGCATTCCCACTTCTTTCAATTTCCTACAACCAAAATAAAACAATAATAATCTGATTTCTATTTACAAAACAAGAGCCCAGATCTTTGTAGTAGTACTTGTAGTGCTTGTTCTAGTTTAAAACCTAGGTTGAACACTATGTGAATGTGTTTTCTGTTATTTCTCAGGATTTCCTACACCTGGATACCTTTTCCATTGAATTAGATTATTCCAATTGCTCTTTCAGTGGAATCCAAAATAGATTTTACCTTAAATTGTTCTTCTCAGACTGGAGGGGAGTTGAATGGAGGAATGTAAGTTGCATGGAAGGCATTCAAGGTCCAGAAAGGGTTGGGATAAAACCAACTATACTTTTTTCATAGGTGGGAGTCAAAGAGGAAAGTTAGCTGAGCATTAATTTTCTTGGAGCATGAAACTTAGCAAAAAGCCAGATCCAGTGGTGAAATTCAATTTTTTTTTACTACCGGTTCTGTGGGTGTGGCTTGCTGGGCGTGGCAGGGGAAGGATACTGAAAAATACCCATTTCCTCCTCACTCCTGGGGGAGGATATTGCAAAATCACCATTCCCAACCCACTCTGGGGCCAGCCAGAAGTGGTATTTGCCAGTTCTCCGAACTACTCAAAATTTCTGCTACCGGTTCTCCATAACCTGTCAGAACCTGCTGAATTTCAGCCCTGGCCTGATCCCAGCGGAAGTGGGAAGATCATCTCACCAATGACAGTCAGCATCTTGCTTGTAGGAAGCCTTGACAAGATCCAGCTGTTGTTTGAAAAGCTGGTATGGTGCCTAAAGTTACTGTTGAAAATGCAAAACCTCAAGGAGGATGGAGAGTTTGGCAACAGGTGGGGATGGTAGCTATATGAGGCCTGAAATGCTGAAATGTGAGTAGAAGAATAAACTAAATAATAATTCAAACTTGATAAGCTTTCAATTTGCCCATGAAATTAGTACAATTGTCTATGAAAGGACTGTTGTTTTCCAGAAAAGGGACTGTCCATTTTATAGCTTCTCCAATCTCCCCAGAAATGATCTTGGGGGAATTATCTGATATCCATTCATACTGAGTGTTGAATGATTTAAATCCATCAGACTTCATCATACAAATGAGGCAAAGAATGAAGGCATCTCAGTTTAGCTGTAGGGTGCTACACTGCAGCTGGCACTTGCTGACTTGATTCATCTGTTGTACAAGTTGCCTCATTGATAGTTTAAAAAATTATTCGGAATTGCCTCTTCGATCTAATGTTGCTGCACTTCAGCCTATTGCTGAAGAAAAGTATTAGCAGGCAAGGGAAGATACACAATGAATTTGTCTCCTTTGATCAAACGTCGGTCAACAGACATCAGCACAGGAAAAGTGTCAATCACCATAACCTGGAATTAGACATTTGAGAAGTTGTCTTTATCCTCCTGGAAAATAGACTATAATCTTTATTGTGGTCAATGACCAATCCGTAAAAACACTTGGATACATAAAATTGATATTGATTAACTAGCTACCGTGTTTCCCCAAAAATAAGACAGGATCTTATTTTCTTTTGACTCCTGAAATAAGCACTTGGCCTTATTTTTGAGAAGGTCTTATCATTTTTGAGGTGCAGGAGGCGGCGAGTGTAGTCACCTCATGGCTGCTGCTGTGTTGCAATATTTTCTTGGAGGGCTTATTTTCAGGGGAGGGCTTATTTTAGCACATGCGCTCAAAAGCCCGATTGGGCTTATTATCCGGTAAGGTCCTATTTTGGGGAAAACAGTGTAGGAAACAGGGTAGGTAAACAGAAACCCAAATTGCTGTGCATCTTACATACTACATAGCAGAATTTGGCCACACTTAAGAAAATAATCATTTTAATATGAAAGCAAAAGGTTTAACCGGAATTGATCAAAGGGGCCAGCATATTTAATCATGTGGAATTTGCAGGTCATTCAGAGTAAACTGAACAATACAGTAAGACATGTTGGGTAGTTTCTATGGCTCCTTTACCACCTGGGCAGAATCTGGATTTAACAGGTTTCTGTATATTCATTCTAAAACTGCTTAAGGAAGTACATCAACCTATGCTAGGGTTAGGACCTTCCTTAATTATCCTCCTGTAAAGTGAGAATAAAGGAATTGCTGGAATTATTGTCAGGATTCAAGCTGGGCTGGAAACAGGCACAATCAAGGACTTAACAGCCTCTGACGCAAGTAAGCACCATTTTTCAATGTAACTCTATACATGATTGTCCTGATACTAATTGCAGGGCATTTTTCAGTTGACCAGATGCTTATAAATATTTTGCTTTATCAAAAATGATTATTACAACTCTTGGATATCTCAAAGAATGGCCCTATGGATGCTTCATGCTGGAAGGAAGAGGAGGATGCCCCTTCATGTGTGTAGCATGTAAAAGTAGCATAGAATAGCTTTCGAAGGCAATCCTTTTTAATGTTCTGTCAAGCATACTCAGTCCTTAGCACAGTTCTGGGCTATGGGTATAGCAAGCCCTAAAATGGAGGGGAAAATGCATAAAAATAGAAGGAAGGAAAGTAGGGACATGGTACCCAATTCTGTGACTTGAAAACCAGACACACAAGGCTGAGGTGTATTCTTCATGTGGGATACATTTAGCTACAGCTAAAGAACTATGACATGAATTTGGGATGTTCCCAGACAGATTTAGAGCTGTGTTTGTCAGATGGTAACTTCTGCTGCAACTTAGCGGACTACTTCTGAGATTTAAGACAGGAGTCTTAAAAACACCAACTTATGTTAAGGAATCTGGCGTTCAAAGGAGAAAGAGAATCCCACTGGTCAAGCTTAAAGTACCATATTATTGCTTTGTCCTGGTTGACTTTATTTTCCTTGAGGTGTTGGAGTGTGTATATATATCTTGACCCCTTCCAGTCCGGCTTCAGACCTGGTTACAGCACACAAACCGCTTTGGTCGCATTGACCGATGATCTCTGGAGGGCCAGAGATGGAGGCCATGCGTCCATCCTGGTTCTCCTTGACCTCTCAGCGGCTTTCGATACCATCGACCATGGTATCCTTCTGCGACGACTGCGGGAGGTGGGGGTGGGAGGCACTGTTTTGCAGTGGTTCTCCTCCTACCTCTCGGACAGGTCGCAGTCGGTGTTGGTCGGGGGGCAGAGATCGTCCCTGAGGCCCCTAACATGCGGGGTGCTGCAGGGTTCGGTCTTATCCCCCCTACTATTTAACATATACATGAAACCGCTGGGCGAGATCATTCGGAGGCACAGGATAAAATACCACCAATATGCGGACGATACGCAACTGTATCTGTCCGCCCCGTGCCAACTCAATGAAGCGGTGGACGTGATGAACCAGGGTCTTGAGGCCGTTAAGAACTGGATGAGCACTAACAAACTGGTACTCAACCCGGACAAGACCGAGTGGCTGTTGTGTTTCCCTCCCAACAATTTGGCCAATGTTCCAACACTTAGGCTGGGGGGTCAAATTTTATACCCCTCAGATAGGGTCCGCAACCTAGGAGTCCTCCTGGATCCACAGCTGACTTTTGACCACCAGTTGTCGGCTGTGACCAGGGGGGCATTTGCCCAGGTTCGCCTGGTCCGTCAGTTGCGGCCCTACCTAAACCGGGAGGCTCTCGCAACAGTCACTCGAGCCCTTGTGATCTCTAGGCTGGAATACTGCAATGGGCTCTACATGGGGTTGCCCTTGAAGTGCATCCGGCGACTGCAGTTAGTCCAGAATGCAGCCGCGCGAGTGATAGTGGGCGCACCGCGGTTCGCCCACGTTACACCCATCCTCCGCGAGCTGCACTGGCTACCTGTCGATCTCCGGGTGCGCTTCAGGGTACTGATGACCACCTTTAAAGCACTCCATGGTAGTGGATCTGGGTACTTGAGAGACCGCCTTCTGCCGATCACCTCCCTCCGACCGATTAGATCGCACAGACTGGGCCTCCTCCGAACCCCATCTGCCAGTCAATGTCGACTGGCGACTACACGGAGGAGAGCCTTTTCTGTTGCAGCTCCGACCCTGTGGAACGACCTCCCCGTCGAGATCCGTACCCTCACCACCATCCAGACCTTCCGCACAGCCCTCAAGACCTGGCTCTCCCATCAGGCCTGGGGATAGGTTCCCAATTTACCTGCCTGAGTGTTGACTGTTGAATGCAAGTTGTGTTTTATTATTTTCTTTTGTTCACATATTGTTTGTCTTTTGATATTGCACCCCCTTCCCTGTGATTGTAAGCCGCCCTGAGTCCCCTCAGGGAAAAGGGCGGCCTATAAATCCTAATAAAATGTCTAAAAAAATGTCTATATATACACACACACACATACATACATACATACATACATACATGGACGGACTTGTTTTGTTATGCTGTAATATTCAGTTACAATTAAAACTGCACTTATTTTAGTAGAAGAGTTGTTTATAAGCAATGAAATAATTCACAAGCAAAATAGGTGAGCAGAGTCACATGGAATAGCTCTGCTGCTTAGTTCTAGTTCATATGGAGTTGTACAACCATATGTGTAAAGGCCCCCTTTCTATGTACAACCATTACATATGGTGGTTTTCATGACAAGAAAACTGGTATAGAATTATTTAGTGCATAATATCAAAAAGGAGCTCATCTTCAGTCCCATTCAGTCATTTGACTGATGAGCACAAGACAGTAGTGGGATTCAAAAAAAATCACTACTGATTCTGTAGGTGTGGCTTGGTGAGCATGGCTTGGTGGGCTTGACAGAGGAAAGTTACTGCAAAATCCCCATTTCCTCCAGATCAGCTGGGATTTGGGTGGCAGAGAATAGATTGGGGTGGGGCCAGTCAGAGGTAGTATTTACCAGTTCTACGAACTACTCAAATTTTCCGCTACTGGTTCTCCAGAATTGCCAGAACCTGCTGAATACCAGCTCTGGCACAAGAGCCATTCCTTCTTGTCTCTTCTATCATTTCCCACCCCCATAGGATAGGCACAAAAAGCTTTCTGTCCATGGGAACTAGGATATGTGATGAGATTCATTCACAATTTTAAAAATAATCAAAATGTTCCCCCACTTTTATAGAATTTGGAAGAAACAGACATTTCAGTGCAAGCTCTAAAAGAAATATAACTTAATTCAGTGTTTCTCTATCATGGTAACTTTAAGATATGTCAACTCCCAGCATTCTCCAACCAGCATATTAAAATTCTGAGAGTTGAAGTCCACACATCTTAAAGTTACCAAGATTGAGAAACACTGAATAAAGTTATGCTTTGGTTGGCTCTTCTGTATGCTTCACTGTGCTACTCTCCAAGCAATAGGGGCTGCACAAAACATTTGAAATCATTCAACACATACATTTGTTCCAGGTTTGTATGGCTGTTTTGAGTTGTCTACACTACATCAAGTGATTTTGTGTGCATTTTCAGGGACAGAATTCACAAGAGCCTTGCAAACAAAATGGCCATTTTAACAATGTATTAAGAGGTGTTGCTACATATCATGAAGCATCTCCTTCACATGCCCTCTTTGCCCAGCCCTAGTGAATGCACCATCTGTCACAATAGTGTGTATGACTATCAAAAAGCATGTAGTCATTTGACAAAGCAAGTGGTGGAAAAGGGTCTTAGAATGGAAATGTTGGAAGCATTCCAAGTAGCTACCCAACTACCTCTTACAAAGGGGTACCCTGAGGGTTTTATTTCTGGAATGTTTTTCTTTCTAATGTCCCCCAGATCTGGTTCTTTTTCAAAGTCAAATTTTACTTTGCTCTCTCCTCCCACCACCCCAGGTTTGGCCCCATTCTGGTCATTTTTAAGAGAATTATCCTGTTGATGGACAGATGTAAAGACAGAAGAGTATGACAGAGTCTCAAGCCCAGCTGTATAATTTATTTCCATCTTTATGTTGAGTTGGAAAGAGCACAAATGTTCTTCTATGCCACATCGTTCTTGCTGAAGTTACTTGTATCATCACACATTTTTAGGTAAGTTCAGTTCTCACCTACTCTGGATTCCCTGGTATGGTCACAGACCAGAAAACCTTCTTATTCACTATATTTTTTCTTTTAATTCAGGGCATGTCTAAAATTATTAATTCTAAAGAACTCAGAACAATGACAATACAAATTCTCTACAAGGTTATTTCCACAGTATATACATAATTGTTCACTGTTCTTTCAAAAGATTTTCATTTCGTTTGGTAGACACATTAGCGCAATTGCAGACATTGTTGTGTAAATAGAAAGGTATTTATTTAGAGATGCCTGTAAGCATTTTGTACATAAGGTTCCCAGACCAGAATGCATTGCAGGAGGTTTATCTGGATTGAAAGAATGAAACATCTGAAGATATTTACCCTAAAGGGGTACTTAGGCTTAGTTGATATCTCAGTGTTTTTAAGTGACAAGGGTCACCAATAATTTCAGTTTAAATTGTGTATTCCCCTATCCATGATAATGGAAGGAGTAATTTGGCTCCTAAATTTACATGCCCAGTATTTCCTGTTCCTTCACCAGCTTTCCTACTATTGGTTAGAAAGTTCTCTACACTTCTCCTGCTGCATTATTTATTTACTTGCTGATTTCTTCAGTTTTTAAACTGCCACAATAAAAAGACTAGTGGCATAACACAGTACAATTCACTCTACACCATCTTTGGTAAATACAGGTTAAAATGCCCACAGTGAGCTACAACAGCAACAAAAATAATGATCACTAAGTACCATCAATTACACATACATATCAGTGGTGGGATTCAATTTTTTTACTATCAATTTTGTGAGTGTAGCTTTGTGGGTGTGGCATGGCTGGTGGATGTGGCTTGGTGGGTGTGGCAGGGGAAGGATACTGTAAAATCTCCATTCCCTCTTACTCCAGTGGAAGGTTACTGCAAAATCCCCATTTCCTCCTGATCAGCTGGGACTTGGGAGGCAGAGAATAGATAGGGCCAGGGCCAGTCAGAGGTAGTATTTACCAGTTCTCCAAACTACTCAAAATTTTCACTACCAGTTTTCAAGAACTGATCAGAACCAGCTGTATACCACCTCTGATACACACACAGAGAGAGACATGGAATAACTATTTGAAAAAAAAACCCCAAAATATTGGGATTTACAGATTGAAGTTGAACGCTTATAGAAAAATAAATCTGTTATAATACCAATCGTGATTGGGCCCTTGCAATGATAGCTAAAGGACTTCATCAATATCTGGTAACATTGAATTTATCAGAGTTAAACACTCTACTTTTACAAATTACTACTCTGCTTGGAACTGCCTATATTCTTAGGCACTACCTTAATCATTCTCATGTCCTTGGTTAGAACGTGAATTGTTTCCACCAGTCTTAAACTGTGAATCTAACTGAAGATTACCCATACATAATTTCCATCAGTTAATTTCAAAAGGTAGCATTATTGGAACAGCTTGCATCCTGCAATGATACCTTTAACGCCAGTGGTGGGTTTCTAATTTTTTTCCCTACTGGTTCGCTTGTGCACGCACACACGACACTTCTGCGCATGCAGAGAAGCATCCAGGTAGGTGGGCGGAGCCGCCCACCACCACTACTACCGGTTCTCCCGATCCAGGCTGAACCGGCAGCAACCCACCTCTGTTTAGCACCCTAAAAAAACAACATATGACTTGAGAAGGACTGGATAGATGGATAAAAATGCCAAATCCAGTCTTAACATATGGTCAATAGTGTAACCAACCAGCCATAATAATAATAATGTCACATATATTATGCCAATGCAGTATGACATCTTTGATTCTTCTAAGAAACTTGATGCATATGAAGGTCAACATCAGCTAAAAACTGGCAGTTGTTATTTCACATTGTATATATGTATGTATATACGTATATTTAAAATAATCAGAATAAAATCCAGTATTTTTCATTGTAAGTTAGTTTCTGCATATGCCCAGTAAACACACACACACACACACACACTGTCATAAAGGTAAGAATAATATTAAAGAATATATATAGTTTATATTCATTCATTGGTCAATACTATTTTTAATACTGTATCTGTCATATTCCCAAACAGTATTACTTATAAAATATATCATTTATTAAATAATTAATTTAAGATGTTTATATGGGCTACAGTTCATGAATCAGAGTTACACAAACAAGGTTGAGTACAAATGTGAACTCTCAAATCACTGCAGTGCATTTCAGTGCAAACAAAATAATTCCTTTGGAAAATCATAGATGGCATATTATCTCAATAAATTAGTACAGAGCAGTGGTGGATTTCCTTTTTTTTTTGACGATCGGGCCAAACCGGCAGCAACCCACCTCTGGCACAGAGAGACAGAAATGGACACACTTGGGTGTATAGAAGAGATTGTACATGAGTTGTGTCTTCTTTACTATAAACGTTATTTTAAAAAGAAATATAGTTTTTTTTAAAGTTAAGACTGTAAAATATTGGTTTTATTTTGGGCAGAACAGAATGATCCACTCAATGTGCTTACAAAATATTCTAGCTATGGGTAGATTTTCTTTATTGTCAAATGCCATACTTTTAAGAATTGTGCAGACAGTTAACTTTGTAGAGATAGATGTATTGATTATAAACTCCTGAGCAAAAGTAATTTTATTACATTTTACAAAACATGCATAAAAACAACAACATAAACTAGCAATTAAAAGGAACAATAAAGAGTAAAAAAAGGGAATAGGGATAGGAACATAAATCAAAGCAAAGAATGACTTCTGACTTCTTCTTTCAAGAGTGTAAAGAATGCTTATTTTTGACTTTTCTTTTAAGACTATAAGTTGTAATAAAATGTCCATCTACCACCAAAAAAACAAAAGGGAGAAATATTTCCCTTTTTTAAATATTAAAGTAATCAAAACCATATGTTAAAAATTGATTTTTTCCCCATCATGTGGATGGTGAGGGGGTGATAGGACAATGTGATGCATTGTGTGCTTCAAGAAATTGTCAATGGCCCATACTCACACCAGCTTAGTTGATACTATCAAGATCTCTTTTCTGAGATCTTCATCAACTCTATCCAGTCCTATCCTGCCTATCAACCCACTAATTCTTTCTTCCTATGTTTATTTTGTGATTTGATTCTTATTCATTCTTCCCACATGACCAAATCGCAAATCACTTCCTTCACAGTGGCCACTCATTCTTTATTTCATTCCACATTTATTCGATGTTTCATCCTTGATTCTGTATCTTGTCCTACAAAACAAATTCTGTAATACTCCATTCGTGCTGAACTAGACTTATTTTTTTATCTTTCTGATATCCTCATCTCTCCTCAACTTGCGTTCCATTTAATGAACTTGGTAGAAGCAGGCTCTATACACAGCTGTTTTTGTTTCCTGTAACAAACAGTCATTAAATACTCTTGATTTAAAAATCTAAGAATGTGATTGGTGGTGCATTGTTTATAAAATTAAGAGACTGTATATTTAAAAAAAAACCTGTAGTGTTGAAAAGATGGGAGGATTTGAGGTTCAAATACAATAGATATTTTCCATTGTTTTTTGGGGCGAGGGAAAGAAAACCTTCATGGTTTTAAGTAATTAGATTTCACTTTTTCTGGCTTCATAATCGACTAATCCTGTTGCATAATTTCTAACAGTTGGTCTGCTTACCAGTATTAGTGTCTCCTGATGCCATTATGTTGTTCTATACTATAAAGGTACTAATAAAGGAGACTATTTGAAGCTCAGGGTTGAAATGAAGGGTCTTTGGACAGTTCCAAGGATCCCTCACATTATAAAGGGTTTCTTTCCTGACTCTGTGCATGAGTTTAATCCTGAAATACTCATTATTATATTTCAGAAGTACACATTAAAGATCTATCTCTTCGCTGATGCTCTTCCTGGACCTATAGAGTCTTCTATTTTAAATCCCTATATTTTAGGTTAAGTTTTTTTTAATTCCTTATTATTTTCACTGTAACATTTTAATCTTATTTTCTTGCTTTGATGTTTTCCCTTCTTCAAAATGCTTTTACAGGACAAAATATTCAACAAATGAAAAAGTAGGCATGTACAAGTATGTACAATGAGATGGCAAATAATTCTGTTAGGCTCACAGTTAAAAAGCAATTTATTTATTGTCCTGCCTTTTAACCAGTAACCTTAAGAAATATTTTGTAATTCTTCAACATTTGAACTACAGTATGTAGATTATGCCTCTGTGATGGTTTGTACCATAAACCACAGAAGCTGTGTATTTAATTCTTTTACATTTGGGATTTAAATTCCTTAATCACAAGGCATCGAAATATATAGGAGCCAATATTCTCAATTTTTGCAACTTTTAGAGGAAAACATAACATTAATTTTGCACAGTGGTCATAAAATACTGCCTAAACGTCATTTATATGATGCTCTCATCAATTTGGGCTTAAATCCACTTCACAGAAAAGCTAGAATCTCATGCCCTAAACCTAATGGTAGTTTTCTACAGCAGTGCTAATCTTAGCCTTATGTTGTTGTTTACAATTTATAGGCTTAACTGATGTCTTCACTGATAATAACTCCTAGAGGAGATCAACCCTTGCTGCTCTTTAGAAGGCCAGATCCTGAAAATGAAACTGAAATTCTTTGGCCACCTAATGAAAAGAAAGGAGTACCTGGAGAAGAGCCTAATGCTGGGAAAGATTGACGGTATTGTATAGCCAGCAACAGCCTGTGCTGCGCCCTGATTGGCTAGGATGCAGCACAGCCTGTGATTGGATAGTAAAGTGACAGTTATGACAGTTGCTGTGCCTGAGAGTATAAATACCGTGACCGTTTGCAATGGAATTGAATTGCTGTCATCTTCTAATAAACATCTTGCTCTCTGATCCATGGCTCCTGCGTCTTCCCTCACAATACACAAAACTGGCGACGAGGATGGGATTGCGATTCCGCAGAGCCTGGAATAATAATAGACAATAAGCCAGTCGCAACGCAACCAAGCGAACGCAAACAAAAAAAAATCAATTGAAGATCTGTCAGAGCTGCCGCAGCAGTAGCCACCACCTCCGGTTATCGCCTCCGGTTTCCGCCAACCTGAGGAGATCCACAGGTGCGGCCTCCATCAGTCAGAGGGACGGGCTTCCCACGCTTAACCTCGACTGGAGCCGCCGCCTCTGCTCAGGGACGAGCTATGAATCGCGACGGCTCAACCACACTGCGGCTGAAGCTGCCTGCCTGCCTGCCAGCTGTCCTTACGAGCTCCACAAGGAACAACCGCCTAATACAAACCGCGTTCGATTTGAAGTCGCCTCAACCGGCTCCGCTTCACAAATACAAACTGCCTTCGATTTGAAGTCGCCTCAACCGGCTCCGCTTCACAAATACAAAGTGCATGGCCACAACTAGCTGCCTTCCGAGAAGCAGCTCCTCCAAAGTCGCCACCAGCTGCCATTGCTGCCAGGAGCCAACCGCTGCTCCACCAGAGCCGCTGCCTGCCTACCAGGAACCGCTGCTCCTCCACGGCTGCCGCCTGCCTACAGGAGTCTCCGAAACCGGCTTCGCTAGATTAGCCTCAGCCTATCGCTCGCTCAGCAGCCTAAAAATAAAAAGCAACCCAACCGCCGCGTTCTACAGCGCCTCCGAAGTCTGCCTCCTCTAGGAGCAACTGCCAGCAAGAAATCTCCTATCAGCCGAACCGCCGCCGTTCAAAGCCAGCTCCGCTCCCAACCCGCCGGCTCCACTCACAAACCGCATTTCAACGACTATACGCTTCCACAAGGCCACTCACTACACAACGCAGAGCCACAAATCTTTCCGTCCTAAGCGCTCATTTCTGCTCGTTGCCACGCTGGCCTTACCAGTTACACTGCCACCCTGCCCCCTCTGGCCCCGCTGTCCTCTTTCGTTGGCCTCTTTTAAACTCAGGAACGAGCCATATAATTTCAATTGCAGGTCCTGAGCCAAGTTGCGGGCCGCAGCAACACCAAGGCGCAGAACGCATGCGCAGAACTGGTGGGGGGGGGAATGTAAATGGAGTGTGTATATGTAAATGTTGAACATGCAAATAACATATATGTAAATGTTGAATATGAAAACAACACGGAGTGTTGAATGTGAAATTGGCTGGATTGTGAATATCCAAATAACTGGGGGGGGAAGGAGAGAATTGTAAATGTTGAATATGAAAACAACACGCATAGATAACACAAAAATTTGAAGCAACACGCAAATAGATAACACAACACGCAAATAGATAATACAAAAAAAATGCAAATAAATAACACGCAAATGGATAACACGCAAATAGTTGGTGATTATGCATTTAACTGGGGGGAAGGAGTATTGTATAGCCAGCAACAGCCTGTGCTGCGCTCTGATTGGCTAGGACGCAGCACAGCCTGTGATTGGGTAGTAAAGTAACAGTTATGACAGTTGCTGTGCCTGAGAGTATAAATACCGTGACCGTTTGCAACGGAATTGAATCGCTGTCATCTTCTAATAAACATCTTGCTCTCTGATCCATGGCTCCTGCGTCTTCCCTCACAATACACAAAAGACAGCAAAAGAAGAAGGGGACGACAGAGAATGAGGTGGCTGGATGGAGTCACTGAAGAGTAGGCATGAGCTTTAACGGACTACAGAGGATGGTAGAGGACAGGAAGGCCTGGAGGAATGTTGTCCATGGGGTCGTTATGGGTTGGACACGACTTTGCAACTAACAACAACAACAACAACAACAACAGGCTTAACTGATAGGTCTCATTTTTATATATAAAGATTGAAAATCCATCAATTGTCTGGGTTTCTGTGGGACTGCCTGTTTCTTATTGTTTCTGCTTTTCTCACTGGTCCAACAGATGAAGATGCCTTCCATCCAAAAATGTCCTCTTGTTGTACGCAGGACTCATATCTTCTCTGTGGCAATGCCTCTCCTGGAGAACAACATCCCTCCAGAAATCTAGATGATCTTAACTTCATTAGGTTTTCATAAGGCATTGAAGATGTGCCATTCAAGCCTTTGGAACAGAAGTTTGGCAAGCGTTATTGGGTAATACAATTTTTTAAAAATAAATTGGAATAATTGTTTTGACCTCAGACATTGAGTTTGGATTGTTGTTGTTTTTAACCTTGTACACCACTTATAGTCATTGCTATGAGATGGGCATCCATATATCTAATTTAAATAATCTTTTCACCCACACATACGTATACACAAATGCAATACACAAGGTAAAACTTTAGTGAATGTTTGAAATTGGTCTTAATTGGACTTTGATCAGGGAAAGAATGGATTTGAAGTTACACAGATTAATGGGCACATCTGTCAGAAATAAATCCTATTTTTCCTTGCCCAGTGTGTGTACTAAAGAATTTTAATAATAAAATCAAGGATGCAGCAAAAGTGGCAAAAAGAAAAGAGCTGTCATTCAGGCAAAGAAGATTTAAAAAGAAGCATTTATTTGAAACTGAAGTTTAAATCAGATCACCTGCATCATATAGGTTTTCACTCATTCTTCAACTTGAATAATATTGTTAAAGTAACTCAAAGGGTTTTTTGTTTAAAAGAAAATTATATATTGATCTGCAAACTCTTAAAACTGGAGTCTAAGATTTTGGTGATTTGTTTTACATGTTAGAAATAAAACAATTATTTTTTATAAAAAGTATGCATAGAATATTTGGGAATTGTCTGCACAGAAAGGCATATATTGATATATACCAAAGCTCCCAAATATATTATGTTAAGAAGAAATCCTTGGAGAATTGTAAATGTTGATTATAATAGAAAATTGTATAGAATGCATGCACTGTTTTCTTCCATAATTGAATTGGGAATTAATCTGGCTTTCCAATCACTCTGAAATGTTTGCAAGCTACTGAATATAATTACTCAATGTCCTAACAATACCATCATTTAATCTACTGATCACATTAGTTCTGAAGCATTAAGTTTACGTGTTCTTTAAATAAGGCACTGGAATGTTGAACAAAATGACCCTACTAATAATGCTAAACACAGCTCCAAACTACTTGCCTAATCATTCCAGTTATGAAGTAAGAATCACAAGATGAATCTGTAGCAAAGGGGAATAATTTAAGCATCTCTGCCAGACCCCCTTCTTCAAAGAGTTCCACATGAAAGATAATTATGGCTGGCTGCTACAAGTCAGGCTGAACTTCTTGATGTACCCTATTTGATTTAGCTTGGGAGTTTCTAACGCTTTTGCCAACACTTCCTTCATTTTAAATCTAAGAAAAACAGAAAGGGAGTTGCTAGTTCTGACCTAGTTCCAGGAACAGATATAGGGCTTAAGAAATCTTGTGCCAGTCTTGAAGTGCAATTTTGCCCATCTCACTTTGCAATCTTGCACAAGTAGAATGTTTAAAGAAGAAATTCCCTTCAAAAGCAATGAAACTGACTAGATATAAAAAGGGGCTGATTGGGAGCATAAAGAAATAAAGGAAGATAATAATCACAGCCAGAACATTTTAAGTAAAGACTGGTTAAATCAGATGTTATCTTGAATGAGAACTAGGTTTCAGATCATATTCTGAATTTACAACACAGGAAACTTGAAGGAAATCCTGCAGGCCTTTTGGAGGATGGAACCTAATTTTCCCTGTGGTTTTCCTTGCTGTTTGTTTTTGTTGCTGCTGCCGTTGAATGGGGAAGAGACGGGAAGAAGATTTTTTTAGGAAACAAAATACAAATTATGTTTATCTAGATCTTTCAGCATGGAATCAACCTCCTACATTCTTAAGCAGTACTTCTTAGTGTTTCTCCCACAGGTGTTGGGTCCACCATTTTTCAGATTAGCCAAGTGTTGATCCATTGGTTGTGACAAGAATTGGCCAATTGGCTTGTTGCCTGATCGTGATCCATGGGCTGGGAAAGAGTAGCTGGCCTAAAGCCACCCAGCTGGCTTTCACGCCTAAGGCAGAACTAGAACTCATAGTATCCTGGTTTCTAGATTGGTGTTTTAACTACAATAGTAGACCAAATTCCCTGTTTTCTTAAGCAGCACTATTCTGACATAAGAAACAAACTAGAGATTATCTCAAGAATCCCGTTTTTTTCCACCTTTACATGATACATACTTGATATCTAAATCCATGACTAAATTTAGGACTTATGGCAAGAACTCATTTCAGACTCATTTGGTGTTTTGTGAAGAGAGAGGAATTTTATTGGAGACCTGACATAAGATGCAGGAAATAAAAAGTTTGTGGAAGATGTTGTGAGCAGTATATTATATCTCTACATTTTAATTCTCCAGATCTGAGGACATTGCTGTATTCTGCCCTTGACACTGTACCACAAGGACCTGGAAACCCTCCACATTCTGATCCCAAAACATGGATTTTTAATACAGTACATATGCCAGAACAAATATATTGGAGAATATAATATTATAACAAGCTCACATACAATGTAGGGAAAGACAAGCCTATCAAGTGAACAGACGGACACACAGGGACACACACAGATACACACGGACAGATACAAATGTGTGTGTGTGTGTGTGTGTGTGTGTTTGCTATTAAAGCCAGATCCTCCTTTGCTCCCAGGAACAAAGCCAGTGCTTTCTCTGCTTTACCAAGCTCACTATCATCAGATGACTTCAATCATTGTTTTCAAATTAAGGTCCAGAATTTAAAGCCATTTTCTAACTAAACGCATAACTGTTTTGAATTAAAGCTATATTGGCTTCTCTTTATCGTTGTATCATAATTTAATTAAATAGGCCTCCTGTGGAAGAATTTGTTCTCTTCTAACATGTCACAAGCAGTAGTGCTTACCAACTCCAGCTGCTATTCCTACATGAAGCATGCCTTTACAATAAGCAAGCAAATACACAGACTTTCTCCAAAACCACAAGCAAATGCTGGGTGGCTAATTTGTTTCTTCTTGGCTAATATTTTTTCCTCATGGAACCCAATGGCACTTGCCTAAGCCAGCAAAGGTACAATGTAAAGATGTCTTGGGGTTACAGGAACAATTAGGTTGCTAAATTCTGGTCACAGTTCCTATTTCCAAATAGGCCTATAACAGCCTTCTTAAATCTAGTTCCCTTCAGATATGTTGTGATTGTATCTCCAGGGATCCTTAATGCTGACTTAATTTGCCATGTATCAGGTTGCAGAAGCTGGCCTACATATTTTAAATTGGAGAATTGGTCTGGATTCGTTGGTCCACTTAGTTTGTTTTGGGGTGGGCTGCTACAGGTTCACCCAAGTTTGGGAAAACCCATAGCTAATGTTATGGCCAGTTTGGAGAACTTCCAAATCCCATCCCTGGCTGGCCCCACCCACCCCTCCCTTCCCAAGAGTCTCCACGTGGCCTGTTCTGGATGCGAGGTAAGTGCAGAACCTGCATGGAGGCTTGGGGAGAGAGAAAAACAGACCCCCAGAAGGCCTCCGAAACCTCAGGGAGGCAGTTTTTGCCCTCCCAGAGGCTTGAGGAAGGCCTCTAAAGCCTGGGAAAGGTGAAAATGCCCCCCCTCCCCCAATGCCATGGTGCAGGAGACCGACTAGGCCACGGCCACCATGGCCGCATTCATCCAGCAACCGGGCAGAGAACCCATTGCTGAAATTTTTGAAGCCCACCCCTGGTTTGCTTCTTAAATTCTGGGGTCTTAAATTCCCATCAACCGTAACCAGCATAGCCGATAACAAGGAGTGGTAGTTCAAAATCCACAGTCAGCATCAGGCTGCCTACCAACCTGATCTACAGAGGAGTTAAAAAATTTAGATGGCAGGTGTGAAGCTCCACTGCTTTTTCTATGTACATGTTAAAAAGAGGTAAGGTTTCTATTACACAGTCACACCTGCCCTGTCAAAGTTTAAAGACTCTGCCGCAGGTGTCCCTGATGCCAGCTCCTGCATTCCATTTCAGTTCTTTGTTGTAGCAGAGGAGATGATTATCCAGAAGTGAATGATTCCAATGTGCATGTCCATTTTGCTACGACCTACCCACCATTGTTAACCTGTTAACACAAAGCTACTAATAGTAGGGCTACTAAATCTATCCTGCAAAATTCTAGATCAAATGGCTGATCACAAAGAAATACAGAAATGTGTTAACTCTTTGCTGCCATCTAAAGGTCTGGGGATCCTGTAATGGAGACTGAAAGGATTCCTTGTATCAGCACTAGAAATGTCCTCCTTTGCTCCTACAAGGCAAAGGACTACATTAATAAAGGTAAAGGAAAAAGTTCCCCTCATATATGCTAGTCATTCCCGACTCTAGAAGACAGTGCTCCTCTCAGTTTCAAAGCCAAAGAGCCAGCACTGTCCGAAGACATCTCCATGGTCATGTGGGCAGCATGACTAAACACTGAAGGCGCATGGAATGCTGTTACCTTCCCACCAAAGATGGTCCCTATTTTTCTACTTACATTTTTACATGCTTTTGAACTGCTAGGTTGGCAGAAGCTGGGACAAGTAACGGGAGCTCACTCTGTTACACGGCACTAGGGATTCGAACCGTCAAACTGCCGACCTTTCTGATCGACAAGCTCAGCATCTTAGCCATTGAGCCACCACATCCCTCTACTACATTGATACTAGGGTTATTTAATATTATTGACTAAGGAGCGTTCTATAAAACTGTCACGTTAACCAATGATTTGATTCAGATGTCACAAAATCACAATGAAGCAATTGCACATTAGATTTTTTTATGCATTTGTTTAACTTGCATAAGATTTACTAATATAGTAGGTATGTAGAATGACATGCTCCACATTAATAATGCATATTAGGATGACACACTGCAATGATTTAACTACGGTATTTCATTTTATATGGGCTTTTGCTCACTTTTACCCTCCATTGTTTTAATTTGTTTCATCTCTGCTTTATCATGAATGTTCAAAGGAGAGAGAATATAAAAATGTCTGTGATTATATAATCATGCCAAATCACACAATTTAATGTGTTCATAAGGGGAGGAATTTGCATGATGTTACTGCATGAGGGTTACTATTTTGGTATCCTGTATTTTGCTGAAGAGACTGCTGTATTTCCCCCCCCCCCCCGCCCAGAAAATATTTTCTAACAGACAGCTACTAGATTGAGTGAAATAAGCAAATCATGACTAATATTAATATTAAATACTATAAATATGGCATTATTTAGGATTGTGTTTTTGTTTGAGAAGATTTTAACTCGGTGAAACTTATCCGTGTTAGAAGCAAAGTATCCAAACTTGTATGTAATTATATTTTGAGTCTTTGAAAAAAAATACAGTGAATCATTATCTGAGATGGTTGTTGGGATTGGACACCCTTGAAGCTCCCCTCCTCCCATGATCAGGGAAAAAGTTATAGTTGCTTCATTGCCATTCAGTGACTAAAAATTCTGCCTTTACTCAACTCAGTAATAAATTAAGTTTGATATCAATTTTGTGATTCACAAAATACATTAGTGCCGTGTTCCCAAATACTACGCTGATTTTGATATTTCCAAATTTTGCAAATTAGGAAATATTTGGAGGTAGGAGTATTGCCTCTACCTCAAAGAAGAGATGTGAATTACAGTCAACTTTTTGTTTGTCTTGGATTGTAATCTGGATTATTTTTTTCTTCATGTTTCCCTTCCCCAATTAGTTCTACCATACCTTCCTTTTTACTGTTTGAAGTGGCAACAGTTGTAAGAGCAAATGCAAGAAAATGGAAGGAGGCTCCCTGCTCAGCTTTTTCTCCACTCCAAAGTTGTATGAAGAGCACAGCAACTTTCCAGGACAAACTAAAGTAAAATGAAAATGATTCTGATATTTCCAAATATCAGAAGTAAAACGAAAATGATGGTTGCAAAATATAGAATCCAATAGAGTTAGTCATGGTTAAGATTAAAAGTAGCAAATTAAGAAGAAAAGTAGCAAAGTGGTTTTATGGAAACAAAAATTATTTTCGAAATGAGTAAAGATGTCTAAACAAGGAGCCTTCAGCAGGGGACAAAATTATTTGGGCAAAACAATAGTGGCATATTGAAGAGTAGAACTGAAATGAATGCTATAAATGTCAGGAGCCAAGAAAAAATTAATGGAAAGAAAGTAATAAATGCTGTGAGAATATTGAAAAGTGGTCAAGCTGAAGAGTAATACTAAAATAGGGACATGATCTGTTAATTGAGCATATGGTTTCTTTAATCTGCATTGTATTGTTTTCTGATTGGAAGAATGTAACCCTGGTCACCTACTATATTTTTCGGAGTATAAGACACCTTTTTCCCTCAAAAGAGAGGCTGAAAATCTGAGTGCATCTTATACATTGAATACAGCATTTTTTGCCTTCTGAAACCCCACTCCCTTCACCAAAATGTCATGCATAGCTTGTAGGAGGCTTTCAGGGTGCTCCTGGGGACTGGGGAGGAAGAAATGAGCAAAAAAGGGGCTGTTTTTTGCTCAATTTTGCCCCTCCCCCAGCCTCCAGGAACACTCTGTAAGCTTCCTAAAGGCTATCCTTTTTTGACAAAAAACGGGCCTGTTTTCACAAAAACCAGGCGATTTTGGGGAGGTTTGCAGAGTGCAAAAACTTTTTTTATTTATTTGCCTCTTCAAAACCTTGGTGCGTCTTATACTCCGGTGCATCTTATATTCCAAAAATATGGTAACCAATAACAAAAAGGAATACAAAATGCAGAAGGATTCATTCATTTCAGAGAATGAATCAGGAGGCTAGGATTGGCAAGATTTTGATCAAAGGCTACAAGAGGTGACAATAATCAAAAGGTCACTGTGGTTTACGCTAGGCAGGGGACGTTCTGACCAGTAATTTGTGGGTCATGGAAATTGAAAAACATATACACTTGAAAAAAGAAGTGTGCTTGTATATTTAGGGAAAGTGTGTGATAAAGTACAAACCTTTGAATTATGAAACGTTTTGGCACCTATGGAATTGAAGCTCGATTGCACTACGAGAGGGGTGTCAATTTCACTTTCATTGAGAGTCTCATCAGGCTTGTGTTTGACTTAGGGGGGTTGGATGGACATGGCCGGGGTAGGTGTGGCCAACTTGATATCACTTGTGTCAGGGGACACCTGTGGTGGCCCAGGAAGGGCTAGGAGAAAGAAAATGGAGTTTGGTTTTTGCTGGCAGAGGCACAGGGGCCAGTCCTTCACTATTTCCAGGGTGGCCCTGCAGGCCAGATCAAAGCACCCTGTGGGCCAGATCTAGCCCAGGGGCCTTGTGTTTGCCCCCTCCCCCCACTCTATGATAAAAGAAAGCATGTGATGAGTAGTAAGTGGTTTTTGTGAGGAATGAATACTTGTCAAAACATGTGAAAATGTGCTTCTATCTACTTTGTTACAAGGAAGTTAATGTTAGTGGGTAAGGGCAAATATAAATACAGGTAGTCCTTAACTTACAATCGGTTGCTTAGCAACCATTCAAACCTATGGTCGAGTTCCCCAGAGCTACTTCCAATCAGTGGTGAAATTCAAATTTTTTTACTACTGGTTCTGTTGGCATGGTTTGGTGGACATGGCAGGGGAAGGATACTGCAAAATCTTCATTCCCTCCCCACTCCTGGGGGAAGGATCAGAGGTGGTATTCAGAAGGTTCTGACCAGTTCTGGAGAACCAGTAGCAAAAACTTTGGGTAGTTCGAAGAACCAGTAAATACCACCTCTGACTGGCTCCGGCTCCATCTATTCTCTGCCTCCCAATTCCTAGCTGATTGGGAGGAAATGGGGATTTTGCAGTATCCTTCCTCTGCCATGCCCACCAAGCCACACCATGCCCACCAAGCCATGCCCATAGAACCAGTAGTAAAAAAATGGAATCCCACCACTGGGAAGGATATTGCAAAATTTCCATTCCCACCCTACACTGGGGCAGCCAGAGATGGTATTTGCCAGTTCTCCAAACTACTCTAAATTTCCACTACCACTTCTCCAGAACCTGTCAGGACCTGCTGAATTTCACCCCTGCTTCCAACCCAGTTTCAAAGTTTCAATAGCTGTTCCTCACTCTCTCACACACACACCCATGGTCCCATTTGGGGCACTTGGCAACCCACCCACATTTACAAACTTTTGCACTGGCCCTCAGTCACTTGTCCATGTTTTATGATGTTTTTTGTTTGCTACAAACTGAAGGCTAGTTCTGGTGTCCACGTGTTTTAGTTAGGCTCTTTTCTTTCTCTTCTTTTTCTTAATTCATGCCAGTATCTTTGGCTTGCTATTCCTTTCTGTGTGTTGCATTATGCTGCAAAGGAACAGCATAATGGACCTGAGAACAATTCTAAGAAATTAAAACAGAAGGGCAATAACTGTCAAAGCCAAATTCAGAACTTATTTTAATGTTCTTGGTCTTGTAATAACAAAAAAGCATGAGCAGACTGGCTGGATAATCTTTGTCTTCTTCTCAGGCACATGAGTTTTTAAACCATTCACTGAGAAATTTGGGCAATGTGGTGTCCCGTATGAATTCTTTCCAGTGGTTGTTGGTCTTTCCAGGAAGAAATGGAACAACCTTTCTGGCTTGGGCTCCTTCTGGCTTTTTCCTTAAGGTGATAAACGTATTATCATTTATTGGTATCTCTGCTGACTAATACGTAACCATTTTCATGCTGTATAATTTGCTCAATTCATGTTCAAAATACGTGATTTATGTCCTTCTGCTAAGTGCAGTGTTCATGCTTGACAGATAAGGAATCTTAGCAAATTTCTCCCAAGCCTTCTCCACTGAAAAGCTTCCTTTGTTATGCAGACTGGGATTGGGGCTCTGCAGCCATGCTACCCTCTGTAAATCAGGATGGCCTGCTCCTGCTATCCATATACTTGTGCCTGTAATTTATTTCATTTCACACAAAGTCCCTCATATCACATTATCCCGTAGAGCAGTGACAGATTTACTTTATATTCTTTTCCAATGAGATTTTTAATTTAATAGAAGTTGCTGCATAGCGGAATGATTTATTACAGTGTCTGTGGTGACATCTTGGCAAATGACAACACACTTCAGTAATCTGGCAGGCCTCTATCCACAGAAGTGGTTTAGAAGTTGGGAAAGTTCAGCTTTGGTTGCTGTGGTGCAGAAGTTTTGTTGGTTTCTCTGCCCCATTTCATCAAACCAGCGGTAGAGAATGCCCAGACAAAGCCAAATTATATATATTTGGGGTTCATCGTCGTCTTTCTACAACTCCTGTTTTGTTTTCATCTAGGAAAAATAGTGTTTTTGTGTAATGACTCTATGATCTGTATTCTAAATCAGCTGTTTTAAAACATATTTATCTGCTTTCCATTCATATTTGCTGAATTGATTTTCAAGGAAGCGTGTTAGAAATGGGATGATAAATGTTCAAAAACAAAGGAAAAAGAGCCAGAAATAAAAAACTCTCTCTTTCCTCTCTCCCCCACCATATGTGTGTGTGTGTGTCTGTGTGTGTGCATGCACACATGTGCGCATGTGCATGTCTTCCAATCAGTCTTAACTCCTGGTGACTTCCTAGACAAGTTTATGCAGTTTTCTTGCAAGATTTCCGAAGTGGTTTTCTTTGTCTTCTTCCTAGGGTTGACAGACCCAGCTGTGTTTCTGCCTAAGGTGGAACAATTACTCATGGTATCCCAGTTTGTTTCTTTAACCACCAGATCAAACTGTCTCTCTAATAATGGCTTAGCTTTTAAACATTATGTGCCTTAGATCTTAGGTGTATTCAAGTCCTCATAAAATCAGTGAAAGTTATTTGAGATTATTTTACTTTTAAAATGGACCTGAGATAGAGGTTAGATAGAGATATACATTCTTTGATTATATTCTCAAAACAAAGCAGGATTAGCAAGTCTGCTCTGAAGAAAAATATTGGGCATGTCACACATCTAATTAGCACCAGATAGAATGCAAGCCTTTTTTTTTTTTTTTTTTACTATTTTTGGGTAGAGAGAAAACTGCTTAACATGACATATGGCATATCAAAAATACCATAATGATATTTTCTGTTCATGCTTTTTATATGGCGCTATTACGTATAACCTTACTCGAAATTTGCCACTCTTCAGATCTAAAGCAGGAAATGTGCTATGATATGGGTGGGCCTCTCAGTTGTTTCTTAAATAAGCTATGATCGCATCCTGTTGCCGCCTCGCTAATGCTTCCTTAATTGAGATGTATATTTTCTGGAAATTCACAGTGCTTTTGTTCCTAGAGCAGAGGTCCCCAAACTTGGCAACTTTAAGATTTGACTACTGGATGGAGAATTCTGGGAGTTTAAGTCCACAAGTCTTAAAGTTGCCAAGTTTGGAGACCTCTGTCCTAGATTTTGGTAATCTGTGGAGTTTCTGGACTACTTATTGAGAGTTTAGGGTAGAAGTGTTATAGTAATAATTAGTGCAGTCCACTATACACAGCTGGATTGAATTCAAGCAGAACTAAAAGCCCCTGATAGGGAGACCAGAAAAATAATGACAATGAATATATTAGTATAATAAAAATGTCCAATAAAATGAGCATTGGAATAATATGTGAAGAACAGTGAAGATGCATTGAAGTATACAATGAAGGTTTGCTGAGTGCTGAAGAGACCATGTTGGCCTACAAGAAAGAATAGAAAAGAGACAGGACATGGCATATTACCAGTCGTGGGAATAAAAGAAATACTACTGGTTCTGTAGGCGTGGCTTCAGGGGTGGGTTCCTCCCAGTTCGCACTGGTTTGCACGAACCAGTTCGTCGGTGAACCCGGAAGTAATTAACTTCCGGGAACGCCGGTACCGGTCCTGGCCCCTGTCACTGCAAAGCGCCCTTTTGCCGGCGCGTCGCAGCTCACTTGCTCATTCCCCCGCCCATCCGCAGCTCGCTCCCTCGCTCTCCCGCCCATCCGCACTAAGCCCAGCCTGCCGCTCACTGATTGGCTGGAGTCCAGCCAATCAGTGAGCGGGCTGGAAGCGAAGCAAAGCTTTTTTCATGCTTGACCTCCATTTGAAAATTCCCTTCGGCCTTCGCTTGCTGCTTCCCCCTCAGGTAAGCAACAAAGCCCCAGCAGCGGGACTCGGGAGGCTTCGGGTGGGTGGCAGCGGCCCAGCTTTCGTGAGGGAAGGCCTCCAGGCCTTCGCTCACGAAAGCTGCGGGCTTGCGTGCACTACACAGCAGAAGCTGGGGGGGGGGGCGGAGGTAGCGGCGACGGTGTTAGTGGCGGCGGCATTAGCAGCGGTGGCGGTAGTGGCTGAAGTGGGGGGGGGGCGGCCTAGCTTTTGCGAGGGAAGGCCTCCAGGGGCAAAAGCCGCATGCTCGCGTGCACTACGGGGCCGAAGGCGGGGGGGCAGCGTTAGTGGTGGCGGCGGTAGCGGCGGCAGCGGCATTAGCAAGCCACTCCCATCCGGTCACATGTGTAGCAAGCCACTCCCACAAAGTAGGCCACGCCCACCGAGTAGGTTCGAACAATTTTTGAAACCCACCCCTGCGTGGCTTGGTGGGTGTGGTGTGGCTTGGATTTGTGGGCTTGACTTGGCTTTGTGGGCATGGCAGGGGAAGGATACCATAAAATCTCCATTCCCTCCCGATCAGCTGGGACTCAGGAGGCAGAGAATTAAGAATTAAGCATAATCACTGAGTGTTAATCACTAAATCTTAATGATGTGACCCAAAGATGTATTTGTTTCAGCAAAGATTCCATGTGCAGCAACAATGAAGCTCTAAATTCTCTGTCTCTGTCTCTCCCGCACTCCCTCCTTCACTCCCACCATCCTTCTCTTTCTCTCTCTCTCTCTCTCCCTCCCTCCGTCTTAATTTAGGAAACACCAAAATGTGGTTTAGTAATCATAAGGATGTTGGGAGGTCAGTATTACTAAATATTATGCAGCATGGAAGATTTACTTTTCAACAAGTGCAATAACTGTAATAATTCTTTTCTTTGGCATATGTAATTCAGTATTTTATATTTATGAAGATAAACATTTCTGAACAATTTAATGAGTAGCAAGGTAATTTTCCCATTAAAACGCAAGGCCCTCCACATTTTTTAATAAACACTAAATTCACTGCCATATGTGTTTGTGGTTTTTCAGCCAAGATTGCAGCAAGTTACTTTGAAAGCTGTTTCAACATTCTGCTCAGGAGCCAAAACCACCAAAGTCTTATGAGCCATGCTATTTTTTTTTTAAGGAGTATTTTAAAGCAGCTACAAAAACTCTATTTGGTCCATCAAATTTATTACATAGCTGGTAAATTGGAGGAAAGGTCATATCTAATATTCTAAAGGGTTATAAATATTTTAAGACAAGCTAATTTTGTGCCCATCAATTTCCCTGACCTGATAGAAATATAATATCTCCCTGAATGGTTGCAATAAAGTTTCAGCAGTATTTTGGAACCCAACAAACATGTTATAGGAGATGTGCTACATCCATTTTTCACATCACTTCCATAGCTCTTGGCTGCTATTTGCAGTTTTTGAAGGTATGGAAAGAGGTGGAACCTGATGGTATCATTATTACCAAATATGGTTATTATCAAATTTGATCAGAAAGATGAAGTTGAAAGCATAAATTGGCAGCAGCTCCATGTCTCTTACAACACTGTAACTTTGATAGGATATTTCAGAGTATGTTTGAGGCAATTGAAAAAGAAATTCACCATGGAATTAGCTTTCCATTTTGAGGGTGGAATTGCCAAAGAAGCAAATCCCCCTTCCTCTTGTTAGGAGTGAGTGTTCCACCTTGTGATAATGTAATATCCAGATCATTTTGAGTGGGGGGTGGGTTCCGGCCACCATTACTACCGGTTTAGTAATAAAAAAATTTGCCACTGCCTATCATAGAACCAGTACAGTCATGTGTCCGCCAGAGTTACTACCTATTTGGCTGAACCCGACTGAATAGGTAGGAACCCACCTCTGATCTTGAGTTTAGACATGCAGTTTTGATACTTTTGGCACTTCAACATTTTCTCAACAGCTTGATTCTGACAAGAACCACACAGGAAAGATAAAATACACTCTGTTTATGTCTAAGATACAATATTTACTCATTCACTTTAATGTCTGACTTGCATTCCTGGTCCTTCCTCTCCCTGAATATCTTGGCAAATCTAACCATGAGAATTAGATTATAAGCATGCAGCTACAAAATAAAAAATGAAGAAGAATCTCCTACATAATCTTCATGAACAGGGAAAGTTTGCATGCTTGTGAGAAATCTAAGCCAAAAGACTTTTAGTGTTTTTCCTAGCAAATATTTGCTGGCACATTAAGGATGACATTATTCTATATAGTAGAAAAGCATTTGCAGATATAGTATTTGACAGCTACATGTGATTGAATAGCTCTCAAATGCTTTTTGAATTGAATATACCAGCTAGCATAGTTTACAGTTCTGTTTGTACCTTGTTTCTTCCTACATAGCTCAATTTATTTGCCAAAATCAAAAAGGCTGCTAAATAAATATTAAAACAGTATTCATTTGTAGTGAAGCAACAGATGCTAATGTACTGAGTGCTCAACAGAAGTCCTTTGGGTAGCAACCTCTCAGGAATTGTGCATTTGAGGTGGGAGCCACAGGTTGGGACATGCATTGTTCTGAACAGGGAAGCGTGGAGGGCTCTGAAGGGATGGGGACAGACTATAAGATACCAATAGTGATTGGTAAAGGAAAATATGGTAAGAGTCAAGAAATGGGCCACTCATTGGACCCAAGCCACAGGCATCTTGTTACTATGATACATTCCCATTTCTCATACTCAGCCTTGGATGGCAGATGAACTAGATGTTGAACTAGATCAGTCTAAGTCAGTGCTGGCTAACCTTTTTGTCCTTGCATGCCGACAGTGCACATGCCCACACCTATAATGCAATGCATGTGTGATACCCTCTGCATACCCCAACCCCTGTGCATGCACATATGACCCCCTCCCCTGTGCTCCCCCTATTGATGTGTGCTTGACTCCCCCACCACCACACCTTTTTTGGGCCTAGCAGGCTTCCCTGAAGCCTCCTGGGACCAAAAATGGGCCACAGGAGGTCCTGTGCCCCCTGTGCTCCCCATCGCCATGCATGTGCCTGTGACCCCCCCATCCCCATACATGCACGTGCATCTTCTGCATGCGTGGCAGAGACCTGAAAATCAGCTGGGCGATGGGACGTGCACACACATGCACAGTGGAGCTGAGCTGAGCAATGGCCCCTGTGCCATGGCCCAGCTCATTGATAGAACTATCAATGGAAAAAAGTAGGAATGCCCTACTTGTTTGCAGGCAAAAGAAATCATTTTGAATACTGTCTCTATGACCCTTTATGGTGTTTTAGGCAATATAGTGGAAGCCTTGAGTACAGAATTTTGAAGCCCTTGTGCTCTTTGAGCTTGTTTGATTGCTTGAAGACATTTTATTACTTAACTAAATAATGCCAGATCAGAGTCAGAGTGGGGTTTTTTTTTAGCTTTGTTTTTCCAGATCACTTTTTCTCTGAGTCTCGATCTGATAAATTATAGCTACCTGAAAGCTAAGTTGTGTCTATTCCTCCCCCATATATCTGTTGTAATGCATTTTTTTCTGTTAAAGATAAAAAGTTACTTCACTAGTCTTCTATCTCTACAGGAACACACCCAAATAACTCCTTCAATATTTATTTCTTGAAATTGATTCACCAAGTCAAATCATGACATTGTTCTCAATAAACAGCTGAATAAATCAACTGAATCCATCTAGAAGTTGCATGATTGCTGTCAGATCCTTTGGCACATCTTTCCTTGGAGACTGTCATTTACAACTAGGATCTTTTCACAGCTGTTGTGCAAGTGGACAGTTCAATTCAATTTTCACTTCCAGGAGAGTCTGTTGAAATCATGAAATGTTAACTTCCTCCGACTGACTAGTTATCAGATAACACAGATGCAGTTGAAGCACTGTGGAAGAGATAAGGTGTCAAGGAAGACTTAATATTTCTTCAAGGGAGGAGCTCATTTTCATAAGTACTAAGAAAGTTGGCATGGAAAGCTGCAGGGATCCAATCCAATTGATTCCTCTCCTTCCCATGGCCATCTTGTTAACTATCTAATTAATAAGCAGGAAATGTACATTGTTTTTTTAATGATCTGACAGAGATTGAGATAAGTGAGATACCTGGCATGGAAAGTGAGTTCATTTAAAGGAATATATTTCAGAGAAAGATTGTTGTATTCGAGCCATAATTTTATGTTTACTTTCCAACATGGGAAATTTACTTTGTTCATTTATTCAACATTTCAAGTTGCATTTTTAAGCATAAATATAATGATGATATCAACAATGAATTACATTGCCAACATGCACCTAACAAATTTAACTTTCTTCGGGTTCATGGTCATCTGTGCTACAATATTGCAAATATTTGCTATCCCCATTGAAATGAATGTCTAGTTGACTCCCAGGTTCATAAAACATAAATTTCCACCTTTAAAGGCATATTTTGCCAAAAACTCCAATTAGTAGTTTTTAGGCAGTCTGAAAGGGAAACAACAAAGGTGAATCAAGAGAAGAGAAAGGAAAGGAGCATGAGAAAGTGGTAACAGAATGGACAAGGAGATCTTGTTTAATGGCAAATTGTTCAGGCCTAAGTAGGTTCTTGTGACTTATGATATACTAGCTGATAATCCGGCATTATCCAGGTATTTATTTATTTATAGGGGGAAAATGTCCGGACCAATTTCTAATGGCAACTCCACTGTACAGTAGAAGCCATTTTACAGCAGTACAGTAGATGCCATTTTAAGGCAAAACAGACTGTATTGTAACAGAACCCCACCCCCACCCCCCGAGGATTGTTGGGGTGTCTTATCCCCACAGTATTTGTTTCCAGAGAGTAAGTCATCTGTGTACCAAGTTTGGCTGAAATTGCTCGAGATGTTCCAGAATTTTGCTGGAACGTACATACACATGCACACGCACACACAGAGACCCATGATAGATAGATGATAGATAGATAGACAGACAGACAGACAGACAGACAGACAGACAGACAAATACATGGAGAAGTATGAACGTATTAACTTTCTGAATGAATGCAGGAAATACTTTTTTCCCCAGCTTTGCAGCTAACTGTCCTCTACTGCATCAAATCTGATTCTGCTGGGACTAGAAATATTGAGCCTAGCGGACAACAGATTATTTATCCATTTCTTTGCTTTTTCCCTTTAGCCTCTCCATTTCAGTCTCTGTGGCTTATTCTGTGCCATTGTTTATTTCTCTTGATAATTTCAGAGTCAAAGCTAACAGACTTTGTAACTGCCCATCTTTGAATCCCTCTTGCTAAAACTAACACCAAGTTTACCTAGATCTCGAAGTGCTCTTCTTTCAATCATCTCCCCTTGTTCTTATCTTAATGTTACGGTTACATGAACTAACAGTGAATGGCATGAGTTTGGGCAAGTCTCCAGGAAATACTGTAATAAAAATATTTCTTCATGGAAAGATGTGTGTTCTCATAATAAAATGAAACAATACTTCACTTTCTGTCATTTGCCTTTCTCTTCTTTCAGCAAATTCAAATGACTCGAGTAAACATCTCAACTGTATTCTCATTTTAACATATGCTAGATTCCATTATTGGCCTTGTGATAGCCATTACCAAGATTTAAGGCAGTAGTAGTAGTAGTTGTTAGTTACGAAGTCATGTCCAACCCATTGTGACTCCATGGACAACATTCCTCCAGGCCTTCCTGTCCTCTACCATCCTCTGGAGTCCATTAAAGCTCATGTCTACTGCTTCAGTGACTCCATCCAGCCACCTCATTCTCTGTTGTCCACTTCTTCTTTTGCTCTCAATCTTTCCCAGCATTAGGCTCTTCTCCAGTGAGTCTGTCCTTCTCTAATCCAGCCCCGATTAGACTGGGTGCATGATGTGGTTTTTTAAACCTGTTCTTCCTCCGTTTTTTAACTCTTTACTTTTTAAAATTTATTTTCTGTAAGCCGCCTGGAGTCCTTCGGGATTGGGCGGCCTATAAATTCATTAAATCAAATCAAATCAATTAGGTGGCCAAAGTATTTGAGTTTCATCTTCAGGATCCGGCCTTCTAAAGAGCAGTCAAGGTTGATCTCTTCTAGGACTGACCGGTTTGATCACCTTGCAGTCCAAAGGATTTGCAGGACTCTTCTCCAGCACTATAGTTCAAAAGCCTCAATTCTTTGGTGCTCAGCTTTCCTTATGGTTCAACTTTCGCAGCCAGATTTAAGATAAGACTTGCAATTTTCTGCAGACCATAAATCTCTGACTTGGTGTGTTAGACTACTTAGGAAATGCTTTGCAAAAGCAAAATGCACAATAAATTGGTACATGGACTTGACAAACTTCACCATCCCTGAAATCTAGCTGGTTTAGAATCTAGCTAGTGCAGTTTACATAATGTGCTCCTCTTGCCCCACTTTGCCTCCTTCATACTATTGTGTTAATTTTGCTAAGATTTTGAGGAATCAGAGAAATTTGTGTCAATCTGGGTTGGAATAGCCAGTCATTTTTCTAGGTCTCCAGTATTGGGTATGAAGGACTGTTCCAGCTGTTGTGGCCCGCCAGCAGAGCTGACAGCAGATTCAGACAGTAAGGAGGTTGGGGAGGAACATGGGCCAGTCCTGGAGTTTGGGGAAGGCTCTGATGAGAGCTCTGTGTCAGAGGCAGAGATGGGGCCAGGACCGTATGCCAGTTATCAGCTGTCTTCAGAGTCAGACATCAGTGAGGCAGACAAACAGCTGGAGCCTGTTCCCAGTGTATGCATGCACAGAGTTGCCAGATGAAAGGAGCAACTAAAGAACAGAGGTTGACTTGGGAGTAAGGCCACAGGTGAATAATGAATGGCCCCTCCCAGAGGAAATAAAAGGGGAGCGAAAGGGGAGTGGAGTTTGCAGGAGACAACTAGTTCACTTAATTGGTTCGTAACTCTCCGAGACTGCTTGCCAAGTTTTGCAGCTATCAACCTGGCAGCTCTCCAAGCCAGATAAGGTCTGTGACTGAAAATCCTCCCTTGAAAGACTTTGTTGGATGTGAATGAGAAGAATTCACAGTAAACTAATAAGAGGGCTTTTTGTCAGGACAAGGAGTTTGCTTCATGCTCTTGGGAAGCCTCGATCAGAACACCAGCATCATGACTTTGCCTTCAAGGCTACCTTTAATTGGTGCAATGGATGAACTTCACACCCAGCTTGCTCTGCATGGATGAGACCAAGTGTTTGCCAATCTAGGATGCCAATTTCCTTATATTTACCTATGTAGTTTTGCTCCCAGACATTCACATGAATAGTAGCAGCTATAGAATAAAATACAATATTCAAAGAAGATGACACCTGTGATTCTACCCATTATTCTGAAGGTATTCGGAATACCAAGAAAAAATGGTATCTAGGGAAAATATAGTTCTTCTTTTAAAATATAATTTGAAAGAGCTCTTACTCTGCATAGACTTTCTAAATTATTCTAAGTCGCATTAACAAATATATTATGTTTCATATGGCCAGGGAACCAGTCTCTCCACCCTACTCATTTCTCCATCCACTACTGAATTTCAGAATTGTAATTTGCTTGTGCTGTATTTTATTACTATTTCAAGGTGGCTAGTAATTAAAAGTTGTTAAGGTGTTCTTTTAAACGAAAAAAAAAACCCAACCCAGCAGGATGCTTTTTATTTGGGGAGATTATTTATTCATCTGCTATTGCTTCGTTCACTTTGTTGTTGTAGCCACTAGAATGCAGCCCTCAACAGAATAAAAGAATTATATGCTCTAGGCTAATAGGGAACATATTCTCTGAAAGTGGATATTTAATGGAGGCCAAACCATCTGTGTATGAGAAGGAGGCCCTCAGTAGTCTTGAAGGAATCTGTAGGGGAGATGAATATGAGAAACGTCAATGGCCCTGTAAAGATTGAGTGGATTTGGTAGATGGAAATATAGATAGACTGTTGTGGAAAAATGGGAAATGTGGTGGGAACTGAATGGTAAGGGCTTCCTTGGAAAGTGACTTGACTGACTTCTGCATGGACTGCTATCAAATTCACATAGCTGCCAAATTTTAATTGAAGAGAATGAAATAAAATAAAACAGAGGACAGTATTGTAAAGATTGGGAGAAAGACAGACGATATGGCAGGGAAAAAGGAACCTTGATTACTGGAAGAGAGAAGAATTATAGAAGAGCTGCAGAATTATGTGCATTTGGTGCAAATGGCATGCAGACTTCAGTATTGAGTTTGTGGTACAAATATGTGTGTACACATACACAGAAGTGAAACCTCCAGGTTACTACCCAGCCTTCAATCACTGCCCATTACGTTCAATGGATTCTGAGTGGAGAATGGAGTTACTTTTTGAAATAGGGAACACCTACTAATTAATAATTACTTCACTATTCCTGTGAGCACCATTAACTAAGTGAAATGAGATACTTGCTGCGGAGATAATCTTCAATTAAATGATATTTTGAATTGCAGTTAAGATTTATCACTTAATTATTTTATGGTAAACAGAGAGAGAGAATGTTAGAATTAGTTTCTCTTAACAGGGATTATCAATGTTTACAATAGAAATAGGAGAGAGATTATTCATTTGCTATGTCTGGGGCCTAAAATAAATCTGTAGTATCTTCACGTTCTAAATGAATATCCCTATTCATGGTGCCAACTGAATAATTAAGATGCTACTGAATGCATGATATTATTTTCAGCATTTACACTTGAATGGTATACCTATATTACTGTTTTACAGTGCATGGTATGTTGGTATAAGCTTATCATACCCTTGATTTGAAATATTAAAATTTATCTTTTCTGTTCTGTCACTAATAATTAGCCATCACTGGATCTTTTATATTTTCTGTAATACTTGGAGAAAACAAAAATTTAGACAAAATTAAAGAAAATTGCATACCTCAAATGAACTTGACCAGTGAGTTAGACATACAGATGAAGGAAAAACCCGCAAATATGTCAAATAAGTCAACTCTGATCAATAAGATACTGTGACTTTTAAAAAGATGGTTCTAGATAGAATTTTGTTAAAGTCAAAAGAATCTCTTTACTAAGCTTGGTCTTAATGTCTATGTATATCCAGTTGAGGGCTCATATGATTTATCTCAACAGGTTTCCTAGCTCCTTTTCTTAAATTCTCCTTTAAATAAAACAATGCCTTGCTATTTAGGCAGAGGGACATTCCTGAACAGCTCCTTCTTAGCTTTAGTTCAGGCATTAGTGATGAAATTGAACAGCTGGCAGAATTAAATCACCCAAGAGACCCCTGGGAAATTCCGCTCCCTGGTCTAATTTGTTTATATTGTAGCAGTTAGATGATGATTGATACTTTCCCTTCCTTTTATCTCTGAAATTCATTGGAGTTCTTCAGAAATCCTACA
Organism: Thamnophis elegans; assembly: GCF_009769535.1. Taxonomy (NCBI): domain Eukaryota; kingdom Metazoa; phylum Chordata; class Lepidosauria; order Squamata; family Natricidae; genus Thamnophis; species Thamnophis elegans. Next base: position 43,762,788 of record NC_045544.1, on the reverse strand, counting down.
GTGGTTTCAGTAGATACATGTGGAAATAAAACTAGATTTAAGTGTCAAAGAGCAAAATGACCATGGACCCAATAAATTGTTTCAATGTTTCCCTTTGTGTGAGTGAACATAGAATAAGATCATTTGACTGAATGAATGGAAGCCACAGAGCTTGCCTGCCTTAGTAGAAAAGTTCAAAAGATAAAGTGGATGCCATTTAAGATCAAAACTTGCCCACAATCCCAATAAAGGAGAATATTCAGGATTGAAACGAGGGGTCCTTGGTACTCTTTGAACTTTTGGTTGTTTTCTTGAAGACATTTCATTACCCAAACTAGGTGACATCATCAGTGTTAATCATCATTACCATTGATGATGTTGCCTAGTTTGGGTGTGAAACCTCTGCAAGAAAACAACCAAGCTCAGAAAGTGCCAAGGAACCCTCACCCATATTACTAATAATATTGGCCCATAATACTGTTCCCTTAAAAAAATACTGTTTCCTTCAAATAGCAATGGTTTCTCACACATCTTCTTGACTTCTGACATACTTTTGTATAGACAAATTACTGTTGTATTTGTATAACCAAGTATCTCAATAGTGAAAAGATACATTCTATGGGATCAGATTCTGTGTCAAAAGCAAACAGTTAGAGTGGTTCACCCTTATTCACCCATCCCCATTGAATAATTTTGCAAATGTTGGCTAATCTTCCCCATTTGTAAGATCACTTTAGATCAATTGCCCTCAATTAATCCTTTTACTTCCCACTGTTTGCATTTGTATTAATTTATCAATGCCCAAGAGACTAAGGCAGAGATGGCGAACCTTTTAGACACCGAGTGCCCAAACTGCGTGTATGTGCATGCCCAAAATGAAAGGTGTGTGCGCACAAATGCGTGCATGCATGGAAATGCACAATGTATGCATGCATGGGCATGTGCGCATGCACAGCAGAGACCTGAAGACCAGCTGGCTGGTGGGAGACAGGCCATCCCAACACCGGCAGCATAGCAAGAGGTAAGTTCTTTTTCTTTCGTGAGCTTCTGTTTCATCTTTGAAAAAGAAGCTCACGAAAGAAACGCCATGGAGATCTGACCTGGGGCAATGGCGCGCGTGCCAGCAGAGAGGGCTCTGCTTCCCACCTCTGGCACACGTGCCATAGGTTCATCATCACAGAACTAAGGGTTATGTTTTCAACATAGGGCCTTTATTATTTAGTATCTTTTAAAATCTTGTGTGGGTGATGAATTGTCCAATGCATTATTTATGATGTGAGCTATGTTGAATGGTTTCTGATTTATTCAGAGTAAGAGAATTCTAACTTCTTTTAAGGGTGTCCTCTGAGATAAATGTGGCATCTGCTCTTGAATCTATTTTGAAATTAACAGTTGTCCCACAATTTGTTAGCTTTATCCTCCATGAGAATGGGCTGTCTTTTAAACAATGCAGGCTAAGGAAATTAGCCTTCCACTTTTGTGGTCACTTCAAATGCATCTGTGTACAACACGTGTTGGTAAATTGCACTATATTTGAACATTTCTTATTAGTACTCCATCTAAGCAATGATCAGAATTATTGGAACTTTTTCCAAATCATGTGCATATTGACCCAAAAGGATTTGTTTGGGGTTTTTTGGCAATGTGTTTTTGAAAGAATTATTATAGTATAGTAACCTTTAACAAGAAATTATCCATCTTTTATTACTAATGTCTACTAATTTCTACTGTAACTTATACTATCAGACATTATCAACCAGGGAACTTTCTTCTTAGCAATAGCACTTAGACTTATATACCACTTCACAGTGCTTTACAGCCCTCTCTAAGCAGTTTATAGAGTCAGCATATTGGCCCCCAACAATCTGAGTCCTCATTTTACCAACCTCAGAAGGATGGAAGACTGAGTAAATCTAGGACCCAGTGAGAATCGAACTCCTGGCAATGAGCAGTGAGTTAGCCTAACTCTAACTGAATGCTTGGGGAAGAATCAGTTCTTCAAAGTCATCCAGACTCGGATGGTAGTGGCCTGCTGGACATTGCAGTAAAATAAGAATAATGAAATGGAGAAGGAAAAGGAGAAGAAGGAGAACATTTTCTGATCTTACTGACATTTTCCCACAGAGATGTTAGTTTCAACTGAAAAGTTTCCTAAGCTGCCCATGGTGATCCATTTGGATAATGATGCATTGACTCAATCTATTCAAACCTCATCTGGAGAGCTTTGGGATCCTGGTAAAATGGCAATGAAGTTGTAGGCAAGCAAACAATGCACATGAATGAGGGACTGTATACTTTCCAATATGTAGAAAGTAATGCCTACACATATAGTCTTGGCAAAACATTACTTTAGAATTAAAAAAAATAGGCGCTCATAAGAAATATAAAATATTTTTTTGAAAAAATGAGGATTAGGTTTTCAAAACACAAAAATTAATTATATCTAATCCACACTCCCACACAGATGCTACCTGGACAATGCACATGGTTTAAAACTTGTGCAAAAAAAATATTTTTACTGCATGGACAAACATTGGGGTAGATGCTTAAATCCACTAAAACTCTTGCTGACAATGATCAGGATTAATAGCACCGAGAATTCTATCTGAGGAGCAATGAAAATTCACAGTAATCTTAAATCTGGTTTGAATGCAACTAATAATCTCATAAAACCATCCACGCCCAGCTAATCCCTTTGATCCTTCATCCTCTTCCTCCTTGGGCTGCCAACTAAACAAATTCCCACCCCTCCCCATCGGCCATTCCATGCAGCCTTCAACACCTCCCTCCTTTGTGGTAGAGCACAAAAGTTTGGGAGCTTAAGGAAGTGCTTGTCACACTTCCAATCCCTTTTCAGCCTTGGCAGTGAAACAGAACATGAATTCAGTTTACATAAGAAGTGGGGAGAGAAGAGAGGCAGGGTGAGGAAATATGTCTTTTGGTACTAGACATGGGTAGCCAAGATTCACAGGTCTTCTGTTATCACTTATCTGATCCTATGGAATGATCATTCCATGGGACTGGAGGAATGTTGCAAAGGAGTCTTCTCTGCCATATTTTCCCCTTTCAGTCCCCCTGTTTCTCTTGCCACCAATGGCAAGAAAAGCAGGGGAAAATAACAGAGAAGGAGGTTTATGCTTCCAGTAATAACTCCATGGAAACAGAGAATTGACAATAAAAAAAAGTGCAGAGAAGAGAGGAGGTAAATGTAGCTCTACCGGTGCCAATTGTCCAGGTATCAAAGAGGCCCACTTTCTCACATAAAGTGGATAGCTATTCCTTTTATTTTTCTTCCCATTGGTAAAAGGAAATGGAATGGGCATGTCTTCCCAAATCAAACTTTTGCAATGTAGCTGCTCATCCATTGTAGCATAGGTGCTGCAGGGCCTAATTTAGGTTTGGGGGAGTAGGGTGGTGGAGCTCTATAGTGTTTCCTGGTGTTCCAGAAGATCACTGGACATGGATTGAGAGCCTCTTCCTAAGGGTATGCTGCTGCAGCAGCAAAGCTGCTAATTCAAGGGAGTGCCAACTGAAAAAGTCTACTTCTTGGAGTCCTATGTTAAATCAGGATAGGAACTTAAGGCAAGAAACATGCAGGATGGAAAACCATCAGAATTAATTACAATCAAGTGCCATCTCTGCTTACTATAATAGGATTTATGTATCCCTTACTTTCCTTTAAACTCTGTGTAGCAGTGGCATAAATACAACCCCACAAATGGATATGGGTTTATATTCTCAGTCAGTGCCACATGCGACCTCATAGCTTCCAAGGGGTCTTGCTACATTTTGTCGGTTTACTCTCTGCAGGACTGAGCAAAATTTAGCTCTGGTGAATCCTTAACACACAAGCTGACTTCTCAAGTTACTGATGAGGTCTTCTTCTTTAAATGTGGCATTAAGAGTACCTTGGAGCTCTGAGCAATATTATGCATCCTTTTTTAGATCTGTCTGTTCATCACAATATTGTGCCAGAGCTTGTTTGGAAAACATGATTGGCAGATAACCATCTCTATCTTTTTCACTGCTGGAGGTCAGGGCTGGACAAAGGTAATGCTTTTTTAATTAGTTGCTGAGAGGATTGAATATCATTGCTATGGGTTGCATGCTGTTTCCTCCAAGGCTGATTTGAAGAAAACCCCTGGCCATTTTCTCATATGATACTCCTGAATGATTTGGAAAGCAACACCAATACAGCAAATAAATGAATTTTCCTTAGTACGTGCTTGATTTAGCATTGGGTCATTCTAGTAAAATGTTATCTGACTGAGCATTCATAAGCCATAAAACAAATCATTTACTTTAACCTGCCCCTGGCTTTGCTGGTATAGTTACCAAAAGAAACTCCATCTTGATCCAGTAAGACATATTTCTAAGAAAGTGTGTTTCACATTAGTTTGAAAAGAAGGGAAATAGTTTGTTGGTGGTGCTGTCTTCCATCTTAGATTTCAGGAAAAATCCACCCACACTGAAAGTTTCTATCCAGCCTCTGTTTAGTACAAGCCTTAATGATCAGCTCTGGTAAATAAGACTGGAAGAAGTAACTATGATGTGGGAAATACTTTGTATTTGCAGAACTCTGGTGGGAATTAATGAAGTAGAGACTCTTTGAAGAAGTACAGCATTAATAACAATGTTGTATTGTACCAAAGGCCTATGGCCAAGTGTTGTGGCCCAGCAGGAGCCGTTGGAGCTGCCACTAGACTCCGACAGCGAGGGGCCCGATGAGTTGACTTTGGAGGATGTGGAGGACCCTGGACAGGGTTCCGACTCCGAGCAGGGTGCAGAGAGGTTGGTTGGCCACCAGGAGGCGCCTGAGCCTTAGACCAGTGCGGAGGAGACAAGGGAGTGTGATCCGGACGTCAGCAGTGGGGGGGGGGGGGAGCCAAGGGAGTTGTTCCTAGATGCCCGGCACCTGAGAGCTAATAGGCGTAAGGAACAATTACGCAGTTACAGGAGTTGCACTCAGCTGGTGGTAATTAGGCTCCTCTCCAGACTATAAAAGGAATGCTTGTGCACACGCCCCTTTTGCAGAAGTCAACACATTAACTAATGTTGGAGAACAGTATTGTGAGCTTGGCAGGCTGGATTGCTGCCAAGGCTTATCTGTGCTGGATTGCTGCTAAGGCTTGCCTGTGCTGGTTTGCTGCCAAGGACCTGTCTGTCTATTAATAAATTCTGTAAAGTATCTTTGGCTTGGAGTGCTTTGGTGTGGAACGAGGAGGGTCAGAACAGCCAAGTATGTTAGACCAGGAACACCATTGTTAGTTTTTGAATTATATTCCAGGTAAGCAAAGAGACAAAGAAAGAAATGAGCTGGGCTTGGACAAAACTGAATATGATTTAATGGAAAATTAAATACAATTAGAACGACCATTCCCTTTCACCCAACTAAAAATTAATATTCAGCAACAAGTTTTTGGAGGGGCTTGAGAGGACAATGTTGGTATTAGAGACTGTTCACTTCTGCATACAATATATTGATTGAATATGTCCTCTTTTCATCTCATCCTTTTTAAGCCATTCTGGAAGCATATAATGAAGGACTTCTGGAGTTTTGTACAATGGATTCCACCTGCTTTTGAACAGAGTTACTTATAAAAGCATAAAAGATGGATTTTTCATGTTTGTCCGACTTTTGGAAGAGGTTATCAGCCAACTTTGTTGTCTATCTAAATACAGATATTTTGTTTCTCTTCCATAATCACAATATTGGATGAAGTATGAACTGTCCATCAAAGGTAGAAAAACAAATTGTTACCCATTCCATGCCATCTCCATAAAATCTTGAAAATGTGCCGGTAAATTTTTCGTTCATGGAAAGACTAGGGCACAGTGACATTTTTCAAAAGGAAAGGATAGCCATCCAGAAGATGTCCTCTCCGTTCATTTTCATTTTATGAGCAGATGAGATGGGTTATTTTTACATCCAGATATAGGCATGCTATAGATCTGATCCTCCAGCTGCCAAAAAGAATGAGGCCAAGCTAATTATAAAGAACAACAGGATCGTATAGATCTTACAATGAAACCCTTGAACTAATTTATCTGAGGTAATAATTTAATCAATGGTAGCTGTAAATAGAGAAGCAGTTTGGCCTAGTGGTTAAGACACCAGGCTAGAAATCAAGAAATTGTGAGTTCTAGTCCTGCCTTAGGCATGAAAGCTAATTGAGTGACTTTGAATCACTTCAATTCAGCTCATAGGGTTGTGGGGAAAATGAAAGAAAGAAGCTGTATTAGATATGTTTTGCCACTATTAATAAAAATTAAAAAGCAGAATTAAAAAATAGTGTTGGAAGGAATGTCCTTCTGGATTCAGTTCCAAGTGGGGAAAAAGACATTGGAAACATGGAGGCTGCTTGGAAAGATGGTTTAATGGTGGACAGGATCACATGGCTTGAGTTCCTCAGCAGAAAAGGTGATCACATGCTTCAAGATGTTGGGTGAAGAAGTAAAAGGGAGGAGATGTTGAAAGTCCCTGGTTTTATGCCCTCTCTGGGCTTTGAACTTGAGCTTGTATTCGGATTGGTTGTCAGACTCCCATAGAGCCATGCAGGGGCAACTCTATAGGCTGTTTTTTGAGTCCAGGTTTGGTTGAGCATTGCTTCTTTCCAGGTGCCATGTGGTGAGATGAGTAAAGGGCTAACACTATCATGCCTTAAACCCATCACCCTAGAGCTGAAGGGGAGAGATCTTTGTTATGTAGAATAGACCGACTCAGGCCTTAATGATTCATTGACGAAGGTGTGGGGGAGCTGAGTTTCTGTCTCCCATTTAGAGGAAATATTCTGTTCTTTTAGTATTTCCTAAAATATTCCATTTTCTAGCAGAGGGGTGGGTTTTAACTTCCTACAATAGGAAGGAAGGAAACCTTTACAGGCTGTTTTATTCCTGTAAACATGTCTATTGTCAAGGCTGATACTTGTATGATTTCTCTGTAGCGATACACTCTACTGAATTCCTGTTTGTAGCATCAGCATTTATTAATTGGAGTGGCTGATGTGCTTCAGCAAGAAATGAAGGAGGTGGCAATAACAGGTGCAATAAGAACTGGCAGAAACCATAATATTAAATTCTCCAGGAAAAGAGATGTGGGGGGGGGGGGGAGAGGACATTTTTACTTCCATTAGCATTCCCCATCTCAGCCTTTAAAAAAAAAAAGAATAAATTTGCTTCTGAAAGAAGCCGTTAAGTGGTAAATTGGCAGTGAATGAAAGATTTTCCAGATAAGTAACACACATGCATACAAAGACAAAATAAAAAATTACACAGAACCCTGAACTAATTTTGCATAGCCGTCAAGGCCAGCCACCTGGCCTTAAACCACCCCTTGCTTAGAAAGGTCCAAAAGGATTGAGTTTATGTTTTTCTTTATCTGCTCCAAGAAAAGAGAAGATGTTTGTCAAAGATATCTGCAGATGGGCCCTCAAGTCCTTCTTTCTAAACTATAAAGGACGCCCTATCCCTCTTGTTCAGGTTGTGTGATCTCAGCCACAGGCCCAAAATAAAGAAGCTCTTTCCTCGTTCTTCTTGGCTGCTTCGGCCCATGGAGATTTCAACTACCATGATTGTGACAGGCAGGGAGAGGCAGCCAGAGGGCGGTGGGAAGGGAGAAATATTATTGTCTCTAGCTTTCCAGCCCACTTAATTGGCCCGAGGAAAGGGCAGGCGAGGGGGGTGAAGGGAAAGATTTATAAACAAATAGTCCATTATGCTTCTCATTAGTTGGAAGAATACCTGCATAAGTGGAAGCTGTCAGTTACAATAAGCACCCCCTCTCTTTTTTGCTTATATAATAATCCCAGCATTCAAAAGACTAATCACTATACACTGATCTACAAAGCATCTTATTTCCTCATCAAATTTCCTTACTCGGCTTAGCCATGCTTGTTAGCTTCCCAGCTCCCCTTTTCAATAACTGGTTTATTCTCAGCATCCAGCCAAGAAGCATTCCTAGGAGTAAAACCACGGAAGAATGAAGCCCTAATTTCTTTATCTCACTCCAGGAGAGATTTCTCCTTGCGTGCATGGGAAAGGTCACGCAGGTAATTTGGGCTGCTGGTTTGCATTAGAGAGGAGGAGGAGGAGGCCGATCTGCACATTGGAGCCCTTTCTTTGTCTGAGAAGTCAGATGGCCACCAAGGGTGAAGGAAAGAATATGAATGAAGAGAGAAAGAAAGAAAGAAAGAAAGAAAGAAAGAAAGAAAGATTGATTTTTCTTTAAAAAAATAGATGTTCAAACATTAATTCTTAAAGCTGAAAGCGTCTCTTCCTCTTTTTTGCAGTAACAAAACACAATGGAAAATAGACTGAAAATATTCTAATGAATCACATTTGGCACCATGATGAGATAATTAGGTCTGTTTAAGCCCCATTAAAGCAAACGGGACTTATGTAGGCAGTTAGGGATTCGGGGCTGAAATTCAATATGTATGTAGAAATCAGAATGTTTAAAGGCTTACTGGCATCTCCTGATAGTTCTGATTTTGGCAGGCTTAAGAGGCAAAGTCCCATAAGCTGTCAGCTGTCACTTATGATTAAATCCTTGCTCACCATTGCATGTCTTGCATCAAATGTTGCCAACTGCCCAATGGTACCAGAGCAATGGGTTTCTGGGAAGGCTGGGTTCCTCAAAAGGACGAAAGGCAAGAAATAATTTCTCCCCAAGGACAATCAATGCACTGAGAGGGCATTGTATAGGGCCTACCTGGCTCAGGATGGCCTTTCTACCTTGTGGGTGGGCAGCATTTGATCCTGAGAACCACACAGGTAGTACATGCACCCATTTAGTGGTTCAGACACATGCACTTTTATTCATATGCAATAATTTATACATACATCCTACACCTTCTTTTTCTCCCTCCCAGCAAGTGGTTTTAACCTTGAATGTTGTGGATAGGACTGTTAAATTGTGTTTTAACCTTGTACCTGCAGACCTACTGCTGCTAGATGAAAAGCCATATGGAAAAGGGGGAGGGAGGGAGAAAGGAAGGAAGGAAGGAAGGATTTGGTGTTATTTTCCATGATATCTGTGTGACCAATTCAGTCTGGCAGGTTTGGTAGTCTTTGGGTTCCTTCAAATAAGCAATAGAGTAGAGTAGAATGGGAGAGAAAAGAAAAGAAAAGAAGAAAAGAGAATAGCAGAGTTGGAAGGGAGCTTGGAGGTCTTCTAGTCCAACTCCCTGGTCAGGCAGGAAACCTTATACCATTTCAGACAAATGTCTGTCCAATCTATTCTTCAAAACTTCCAGTGTTGGAGCATTCACAACTTCTGGAGGCAAATCATTCCGCTGATTAATTGTTCTGTCAGGAAATGGCTGCTTAGTTCTAGGCTGCTTCTCTCCTTAATTAATTTCCATCCATTGCTTCTTGTTCTTCCTTCAGGTGCTCTGGAGAATATATTGACCTCCCTCTTCCTTGTGGCAGCCCCTGAGAGATTCCAACACTGCTATCATGTCTCCCCTAGTCCTTCTTTTCATTAAACTAGACAAACCCAATTCCAGCAACTGTTCTTTATATGTTTTAGCCTCCACTCCCCTAATCATCTATCAATGTCATCTCTCAGGATCAGGACTGTCTCTAGACCTTTGGGCAAAGTTATTCTGGTATGTCTCTTTTGTTAGGAATTTCAAAAAGGCACTTTCTTGCTTCTTCTTCTTTTTCTTCACTTTTTTTTTTTTACTTTTTCACTTACAACTTTTAGTCTCGTGCTTTTTGTTTTCTCAGACATTTTCACCCTAAGCAACAAGGAAAGATTACAGATGTAATACTAGTATTGTGCATTTTGGAAGTCTTTTCAATTTTGCCGTCTCCCAGAATTTGGTGCCCTAAGTTACTGCTTAGGTTGCTGAAGCCTATAACTAACCTTGATATGGATGCTGGACACACCTTGTCTGTTTCAGTAGTGGTTTCTGAAATGAGGCTCCACTCAAAACTGCCCTTCCTGCCCTTCTGTTGTTTTGAAGGGACTTGATCTGGCCTGCTACCCTTCATTCAACTTTGGTGGGCTAAAAAATAGATGGACAATGTGATCTCCAGTTGCCTATGTTTTCTGTGAGCAGAAGGAATCTACTAATGATCACAGATGGGTAGTTTAAAAGAAGATTCAAAATTAATGTCAAAACTTTTTTCTAGTAACACATTCAGCTCATCTACATAGCAGGGAGGCCCGTGATGGCGAACCGATGGCATGTTTGCCGCAGGTGGCACGCAGAGCTCTCTCTGTGGGCAGGTAAGCTGTTGCCCAGCTCATCTCCACCATACATGTGTGCACACGCCTCCCGCCAGCCAGCTGATTTTTGGGTCTCTGCTGTGCATGCGGGAGACATGTGCCCATGTGCAGGGGGTAGGGGATCATGTGCACATGCGTGGGGGGGATAGGGGAGTGTGAGGGGATGCAGTGCACCCCCATACCCCATTTTTTGTGTTAGGAGACTTCAGGGAGGCCTGCTAGGCCCAAAATGGGCCGCAGGAGGGTTGCGTGCATGCGTGGGCGAAGCACAGGGGTGTGGGGTGTGTGTGGGTTGTGTGTGGGGTGGTGGGAATGCGGGGGGGGTTAATGTAGGGGAAGAAATTAATTTCATTATGGGTGTAGGCACACATGTGCATGATTTCGGCACACAAGGAGAAAAAAGTTAGTCATCACTTTCCAGATTCTGGCTGTGCAGAATATCACCATAAATGGGAATAAAAACATCAGCTAAAAAAGAGAATTGGTAGTCAGTCTCTTGTATTTCTCATTCAGGGTACATTACAAGGGAGGGCTGTCATCAATTGAAATTGTTCCTGTTGTTGTGATCAATTATCTTATTATTGTCATTGTTATTTAAGGAAGGGTTTAAAACCAGAATTTAGAAATGGCTATTTTCCAGTAAGTTGATAAGTTGAATAATTGAGTAAGCTAATAATGACAATGGCTAGGCTGTGCTATGCAGGTAATTTTATACTTCAATTGTAAACATTCCAGAACGGACAGTAAGGGAGTTTGAATGCTGCCTGAATAATATTCTGGCCAAAACAAGGGCTTGGCAGAAGATTAACACTCTAAGCAATACAGGATGACTCCAACTTGGCACACCAAGGATTTTCTTACACAACATGAAAACACCAGCAGTTGTGATAAAATGCTGCTGTTATGGAAGAAGCTGAGGTGCCATATTCTAGCAAGTGACTGTCATGTCTTAAAAGCCCCAATAATTACAATGCACATCATCTTTCTTGAAAACAACATTACCGAGATGCACACCAGCAACAGGGATCATAGAAAACACAGCTAGCCAAGAAGCACCTCCAATGTGTGAAAACCCTGACATAAAAGCATTTTGAAAATATCTTAATCCTTTTTCTAAAAATGGAAAACAATGGGATCAATTGTAGCCTTAAGGGGACAATTTTCCATACTGAAGGAGATAGCCCTTTTCCTGGGTAGGGAGGAAAAACAGTTCCCTGAGTCCAGAGGGAGAGAAATGTTTCTGACAGGGCCTCCTTAATAACCACAAGTTCACAGTGAGAGGACTATTGGTACCTCCATTAGACTGGCTCCATTAGGAGCTTTCAAAGCCAACCCAATTGCCTTGGGCCAGTAACACCCACCAAGACAGTGAGTAGGAGTGGCATTGTCAGCCTCTGCTTCGCTGCTGCTTTTGGGCTGCCATTAAAATGGGGGGGGGGCATGGTATTTGGGAAGGGAATCATTCTGTGCTGGAGGACTGTTTAATTAGGGAGTTATTCTCACCATCTCTCTGTGCATGTGGAAGGAAGGGAGTTTCCCGCCAAGGCCAACTGTCCAGCATTCCATCCTGTTGATGATTTTCGAAGATGTCTCCCACCTGACAGTTGTGTGAAATATGATTGGACTATGGACTGGGGTACCAAGGGGAGGGGATTGAATCTTGTATTGATATCTATTGCTTTCGCGCCTTTTTATTCAGATTCAGCTTTGCTTTGCTTCTTTTCGTTTGTAGCCAGTAAAAATACACTTAATTCTGAAATATGGAGTTCAGTGGTCTCTTTCTTGGTTATTAAATGAAGGGGCAGTGACATTAAGCTGAATCTCACCTCACACCCAACCTTCTGAGGGGGGTGCACTCAAAGAAAAAATGTCCCTCCACGGCAGTGCTCAAGAAGAGGACATGGGAGCAGCTGCAGCTCCTTCATTAACGGAATTATAGGCTGACCTGCAAGTGGAGGAACCAACTGTTCGACCCAGGTGGACTTGGGGAGTGGGACAGAAAGAGGAAACTGAAGAACCGTTAACTGGAATGACGGTGAGGAGACCCAGAAAACCAGCAGCTGACTGGCAGGAGCCTGAAGTGGAGGATTTCATGATGGCCCAAACCATATGAAATATGGAGTTGAGTGGTTTATTTCTTGGTTATTAAATGAAGGGGCAGTGACAGGCATATTATATTGTGCACCAGGGAGTAGCTGCCTGAAGCAGAGAACAAGTGCATGACAATAATGCCACATTATTTTAATTGGTCAATATAAGACAAGGATAGGAGGAACCAGGTAAGCCTAATTCTGTGATGGCGAACCTATGGCACATGTGACACTGGTGGCACGCAGAGCCCTGTCTGCGGTCACACAAGCTATCACCCCAGCTCAGCTCCAGCACACATGTATGTGTGCCTCCTGCCGGCCAGCTGATTTTCTGGTTTATGTCATACATGCGCAAAGGTAGGGCGCATGCAGGAGATGTGTGCACATGAATGGGGGCAGCAGGAAGCGGAGGGGTGCGGCACCCCGTGTGCACCTCTTTTTTGGTCCCAGGAGGCTTCAGGAAGGCCTACTAGGTCCAAAAATGGGGCACTGGGGAATTGCATGCGCATGCGCGGGGGAAGGGGGTGTGGGGGTGTCCAACGGTGGGTTCCGGATCCTGTTACAACTGGTACAGTTGGAATGGGCCCAGCAGCATCCACATGGATGCACGCAGCACACACGTGCATGTGTCTTAGTGCCTCCATGAGCTTCCGTGATGCTCCAGCTGTATGTGCCATGCACATGCGCAGAAGCGCTGAAGACTTAAAAGGTAAGGAGCTCAGGCAGGTGGGTGGGCCCTCTGGAGCATCATACCAGAACGATATCCGGTGCTCTGGGCAAGCTCCGGTACACCTGTATCGGGGCGTACCGCCTGCAACCCATCATTGGGGGGGGTCACATGCGCAGGGGGCAGGGGATGTCACATGTTCATTGCATTAAGGGCATGCATGCATTCAGCACGTGATGACAAAAAGGTTAGCCATCATTGGCCTAATTGATACTTGTTAAAAATGGCTGAAATGAAATCAAATCAACCATTTTTAACAACTATCAATTAGGCTTCTTTAAAAACAGATGGCCACAGATTTCCTCAACATCAGAGATGTCTTGAGATCCTTCCAGCCTTGTATACTTAAGGGAGGATATGCACCGTCTGCAGGAGGAAGGAGGAGAACAGGGGGTACTTTGGGACAGCAATGATTGGAAGGAAAGGACAGTGGGGTTCCTGGCACTGCCATCATTATCCCACTGCAGTTTGCTTTCCTCAGAGAATAGGGAGCTGCATCCAACTCTGATTTTTCACACTAAAGAAGCTTTTTAAAAATTATTCCATCTACCAAACAAGATGTCACTACGGATTCCCAGGAGTGAAGAAAGAAGCCTGATGATATGGCTGACAGCATACACACTTATAGGAAGAATCAGAATGACAAATTTGGTCACTTCAAGCCATATTTAAAGTATCTTAAATGTAGAACAATTTCATGAAATTTCAATCACGTAAAAATCAATAACTGAGTGCTGGAACCTGGAGCAGAGGGGAAGAGAGCACAACCCAAATTGCATTTTGTTTCTGCTACAGCATCCTGCATGAGAATGACAAAATCTCATCAGCACTTTTGTGAAATTTCAGCTGTTTTTAATTCTAAAACTATTGGTTGATTGGTATGGGGCTGCAAGTTTTATCTTTGATTATAGTGAACACCATGGCATCAGTCCCATGGAAGATGAGCCATCCTGATTCCAAAATTGCTCTGGAAGTGGTGTTTGCCTGCTGAAGAAGAATTGCTACCTCCAGTAGTTTTTTTCTGAGTTATTTTTAAGTAAAAAAGGCTAAACAATATTCTGTATTTGAATGCAATATGTTACAATGACATATTAGGTCTACTGCAGGGTAAGACTGAGGATGGAACGAGGAAAGAAATTAATGAGAGGGGCTAAATGAGATCTTGCTATCCTGCTTTTTCTTTTGCATCTGTTCACCTACCAAGTAAATTAAAAGCAACATACACTGATACAAACCATATCATGGCTTGACACTTAAGTTAGCTTTCCACACCATAGCATAGGTGCATATCTAATGCACTCCTTTGATGCCTGCCTCCTCATTCTTCTTAACTTTTATCTCATTCTCATATATCATAGTGTGTCCCTGTCGTGCCACTGCAGCAAATGCTGAAGCCACATGAGATATTACTTGGCCCAGTCCCTAGCAATCATTTCTGAGTAATTAGTTTGGGTGCTGCACTTCCAGCCTCTACACTTCTCATCAGTGGATATAGTTACCCAACTTGTTTGCATTGGAAGGCTGTATAATTAAGACAAAGCCTTTCTCCACCTTGGAGCAGAGGAGAGCATTTAGTGCACAGGCAAGTTCACTTGCTGATTTTTTTTTTAATTGGGCAAGATACAGTCCCCCTGTTCTGTCTTAATAGAATTTTTTTCCAGCAAATACCGTGAAATACCCTCAAAGTAGACAATAATAAGATCCTCAAAGTACCTTCCATGATGTTTTATATCAGGTTTTCTGATGACCTTGAACACTATAAATATAGTCATAAAAAGAGTGATCCATTGTTCAAGATACAGTATATTTTAACTACCAAATCAGGTTACAATTACATTACAAAAAGCATCAGGAAATACTTGTAGGTAGAACTACCAGTCGTGATTGTTCTCACCTCCTGTTCAAGCTGAAAAGAGCAGCTGCTGAACACATGGTAGATCCTATCAGCATATTTTTTCCTGGCGTGGAATATCAGATTCATTCATTATTCTATGACTCACCATCAGCTTTTAAATAACTAATTGAGTTCTAATTCATATCCCATCAAATGGGGTTTATGTGTATGTGTCCAATTAAATGTATGTATGTAGGGATCTTCATGAAGTTCTGGAACTCAACGGCTGTGAATATAGGAGCTGCTGGTTGTACATGCCAATTTGGTCTGCACTTTTAGTAGTTTAGTACAAAATGCCTGTTGAGATTCTCAGTCATCCAGGACATAGTTGTCCCAAAGGTACTTTTTCAGGAGGCAACTGGACTTTCTTGTTTTTTCTTTTGATGACTTTTCGCTTCTCATCCAAGAGGTTTCTTCAGCTCTGATATGAGCAACTTTTGCATCTTATTTGGAAACCAAGGACCCAGAGTATGGAGGAAGAATGGAGAGGCACACACTGCAAGATGCTTGAAGTCCTGTGTGAAGTTTACACAGTCTGTTGATTTGGGAAGCCATGTCATCTGCTGGTGTTGGTCCACTGTGCTTCATTAAGTCCAGGGTCAACGTAGGCATCTACTAAGAGATTTTGGAGGACTTCAAGCTTTCTTCCAGAGATGAGCTTTATGTGGATACTCACCTCATTTTTCAGCAGGACTTGGACCTGCCCACATTGCCAAAAGCACCAAAACCTGGTTCAATGACCGTGGGATTACTGTGCTTGATTGGCCAGCAACCTCGCCTGACCTGAATCCCATAGAGAATCTATGGGACATTGCCAAGAGAAAGATGAGAGGCATGAGACCGAACAATGCAGAAGAGCTGAAGGCCACTATTGAAGCATCCTGGTCTTCCATAACACCTCAGCAATGCCACAGGCTGATAGCTTCCATGCCACGCCGCATTGAGGCAGTAATTGCTGCAAAAGGGGCCCAAACCAAGTACTGAGCACATATGCATGCTTATACTTTTCAGAGGTCCGATATTGTTCAATGTACAATCCTTGTTTTATTGATTGCATGTAATATTCTAATTTTCTGAGATTGTGGATTTGGGGTTTTCATGAGCTGTGAGCCATAATTATCACAATTATGACAAATCACAGCTTGAACTATCTTGCTTTGCATGTAATGAGTCTATCTCATATATTAGTTTCACCTTTTAAGCTGCATTACCGAAATAAATGAACTTTTGCATAATATTCTAATTTTTCAAGTTTCACCTGTATTAGTATAGAAAGATTTTTTTTCAAACTGAGAAACCACATAAAGCACATTGTGGACATTCAAGGCATTTCCAGGGGCTGTTTGCATACCCAAAGGGTTTGAAACAGAGGTGGTATTCAGCAGTTCTGACCAGTTCCGGAGAACTGGTAGTGGAAATTTTGAGTAGTTTGGAGAACCGGTAAATGCCACCCCAGGCTGGCCCCACCTCCATCTATTCTCTGCCTCCCAAGTCCCAGCTGATTGGGAGGAAATGGGGATTTTACAGTATCTTTCCTCTGCCACACCCACCAAGCCATGCCATGCCCACCAAGCCACATCCACAGAACTGGTAGGAAAGAATTTTGAATCCCACCACTGGTTTAAACCCACTGATTCAGCCTTCATTTTCCTTTGCAGGCACCTCTGTCTGCAACCATGCTACAATAACCTACTTTCTCTGCTCAAAGGTTTGCAAATTTAGCTGTATTAACAGATCTTAAGCTATGTTTTTAAAGCTATTTCTTTTTAGAATATGCCTCAAAAGAAATCTGGATGGTGTTATGGTTCCAGTTGGAATTATTAAAATGGTGAATTGTATGTGACACATATCTCATATATTGTTTTCAAAGACACTTGGCATTTTTCCATGAATTAAACTCTCACAGTTATAAACATTCCATTCCCCTTCTAATATTACAGAGCCTTGATCATTCATCTCTATAAAAAAAATTCTAAGGCCAGAAAGACAATGGAGAGTCAGTGATTGCGAATTGCTACAGAGTAAATGCTCAGTCATCTTTCATTAGTGATGATACTGGGAATTATCACCACCATTGTAAACACTTTATGTTAATTTACATTCTTCCTATTATTGTGTAACAGTGCAAAACCTGACTGAATCATTGCATTCATTAAGCAGCTGGTGTTTGCCATAATGTGAAGGTTAATTCAGTTTGGAAAAAGAAAAGTTATAATTAGCCTGGAAACAGAATCTTCTAAATGTACACTTTTGTAAAATTTTTGGGAAGTGTATTTGGTTTGCAAATAAATCAAATAATTAATGAACTAACAGTGAGAACTTCCTTAACAGTGAGAACAATTAACCAGCGAAATGGCTTGCCTTCAGAAGTTGTAGGTGCTTCAACACTGGAGGTTTTTAAGAAAAGACTTTAAAACCTATCTACCTATCTGATACGATATAGGGTTTCCTGCTTGATCAAGGAGTTGGACTAGAAGACTTCCAAAATCCATTCCAGCTTTATTCTGATTGATGGATGGATTGAACTGCCCCCAAAGGTCTTTCACTTTTCCTCCCTCCTTTAAATATTCATTAAAGAGATTTTTTTGATAGCCTTTGAAGTATATAAAGACAGAAGGCTTGGTTGCAAATGATGTTAATGTAAAAATTGAAGTCAGAAAATAAGGAGGCATAGAAGAGAGATTTTAAAGAATATTAAAATATGAATAAGATACAGAGAATGAGTAAGAGAGCATATTAATATGTATATGCAAACACGAAGTATCCAGTTATCTAGAAAAGAAATTCATTTTTTCATGCTGATCATGAAACTGGACTATGATTTGTGCAATGGATGAACTGTGACAATACAATATTAAATGTTGAAAACCATTGTTCAATTACTATCTGAAGCAGTTAATAGATCAGGTGACTTTCTAAGCAAGGTACTCATGTTATATAACATAAGTCCAACTTGGAGAAACATACCTTGTACTGTATATGGAAGTTAATGAAAGAATGATTGTAATGTTTCTTTAATCTGGGGATAATTATGTCATATTGAGCAACTAACAATATATACGGACAAAATCCTAAGAGAGTAATAGAATTTATTTCTCTTTCATATTTCTTCAGAATATTTGGGGACACCAACATTGGTCTCAGTATTTACTTGTTCACCCAATTTCACCTGTGATGTATAGAATGTTGAAATTATCTAGAAAATCTCTTGCCCAAACCCATTTTCATCTTATGGCCGCTTGATGTAACAGCAACCAGTCACATTTACAGCAGTACTTAAAGATACAGTACTACTATCATGACTTATATATTGCTAACCCAACTGTTAGACTACATTCCTAACAGAACTGACAGCTGGATATTATGTTACACAAGAATGCAGAACGTCGAGGACATGATATGAATCAATAATATTGTCTAAGTTGTAATTTAAAGGATGCAATGGCTGAGTGACTTGTCGATCAAAAGGTCGACAGTTTGGCGGTTTGAATCCCTAGTGTTGCATAATGGGCTGAGCTCCTGTTACTTGTTCCAGCTTCTGCCAACCTCAGTTCGAAAGCACATAAAAAATGCAAGTAGAAAAATAGGAACCACCTTTGGTGGGAAGGTAACAGCGTTCTGTGTGCCTTTGGCATTTAGTCATGCTGGCCACATGACCATGCAGACATCTTTGGACAGTGCTGGCTCTTCAGCTTTGAAATGGAGATGAGCACTTCTCCCTAGAGTTGGGAACAAATAGCACATATGTGCAAGGGGAACCTTTACCTTTAAGTTTTGACTGACAATATTACCAGAGAAAATAAACACCATCCAGAAAAAATGGTTTTGGTGCTGATTAAATATGGCTGCATCTTCTCTTTTCCATTTAATCACAAACAAGAAATGTAACAATTGTCAGCTTTTACATCGTATTCTGAGCAAAAGAGAACTCAGCAAAATACACAGCACATTCAACTCTGAAATCAGAAATGTACAGAAATGTACATGTTCTCATGTAAATGAGAACCTGGCATGAAGGCCAGAACTTTTGCTGCCTAAAACAAAGCAGCAGATACAATACTGACTTCCTTTCACTGCTAAGTCAAGTTGACCTTAAGATCTGCAATCATAATGATATATCAATATTGATTGTTCTTATTGTCAATATATTCCCAACAATATTTTGGCAATTAACAAATTTAGTGCCCTTTCATAACATCCCAAATTAGGGAATTGTTTAATCATAGAGAGAGTTTTATTCAAACATGCAAAGTTTTTGAAAAGAGCGCTAGTCATAATCACATCTTAATCAAAGAATCTATATTTGTTTGCTTTGAATGGCATTACTATTGGTACACCATAGGGAAATCCTGGATCCACATCTCTGCAACATGCCATAGACATGAGCAAATATGTCCCTTCAGCCAGTGATATACAGTAGGAAGCAGTCCTTAATGGCCCCTAGTATATCCAGGACATGTGCTAGACCTTTATTTTGGAAATTAAGGAAAGTGTATAATGATGGAACATGGAAAATTGAACATACTGGACTTATCCATATGATTTTGACCCTGAGGTCACAATAGAAACCCTGGCTGTGGCACCCTTTCCTATGACAACACAGTATACAATATATTGTCTCCCTCCCTCCCTCCCTCCCTCCCCCCTCCATTCATTCATTCATTCATTCATTCATTCATTCATTCATTCCACTCCCACAGAAGAATAAAAATGCAGCAGTGCTGGTACTAATATTCTATTGTGTCATCCGTTATTTCTTTCTTCAAAAGGAAAGCAAATAAAAACCTTCCATTTAGCCTAGATAAAAGCCACACTACACTCTAAAGCAGCTGAAGTAAGCAATGATATGTTCTTCAACAAAGATGCAAACCTGAGCAGCTGAACTATCTGCCCAAAATACATCTCTATCTTGTTCAGATGAATCAAGTGTGGAAGAAAAGTTGCCTCCCCAACAGCAAAATGCCTCCCCAACAGCAACGGATGAACTCTATCACTTTCTAAGATAGAAGTATTATCTGTATGTTACAAAGCTTCATGACACTTTAAAACTGCTTTTCTTTGTAAGACAATCTCTCACAGCTACAAACAAAAGCAAAGCATCCGACAAATGACTCAGATTGTTTATTGTTTCCTTCCTGGTTCTTCTTTGCTTTTTCCACCCCTGAGATAAGAATGAGATAGGCCCATTTTACTTGAGGTTTTTATTTCTACAGTACTTGAATAATGTTATAACTCCACCGGCCTTACACTTGCCACCATATGTATTATGAATTATCCGTCATGCTGGATCTTTTTCCTGATAACAAGACCAGTATAGGATTGCTGTCACCTTCTTTGATGAAGCTTCCTCTGTCCAGGGGAAATATGCATCACACATGTTCTAAATACCCTTATTGATCAACTTTCATCCAGATCCAAAACTATAGTTGAATATTTGGCTGCCCACAGACATCTGGCCTTCTCCTTTGCTCCCTGAGTACTTGAGAGTCAGATGGCATAAAGGTTTAATGTATTATTATATACTGTACAGTTACTGTATATAAAATGTGAAATCACAACTGCCAGTTCTTTAGCTGGTATTGGTCTTTATAAACATCAAGTTCTTTCCAAGAACCTAGAATGTTGTAATATATTGGTGTAATATGTGTGCTGTCCCAAGCAGTGTGACCTTGTGTAATTAACAGATTAAAAAATTGCCAATGCACAGATTTTTCTAAACTTGGTTATGAACCCAATATGGGGATAACCACTGGTACCATCACAGCTGGTTTATGCCATAATCTTTCAATTTCGATTTTCAGAACTTGATCCTTTGTGATCTCTAATTCTTTATCTTCTGTTTCCTGGTATTGCTACATCAATTATCCACACTTTATTCTTTTCAACCACAGTTAAATCTGATAGACTGTGAGCTGAAATTTTATCAGTTTTGGAAATGATTATTCAGAAATTCCACAAATATTTTAACCTTTTCATTTTTTTACTACTTTTCCAACTCTAGTATTATTATGGTTGGTCACATCTAGAATGCAACATGCCAAACATTATATTAGTTGAAGAAAAGTATGTTATATTTATAGATTTGGCAACTACAAATGATATAGATCAAAGGGAATAAAAGGCTACATTTAACAGTTAAATTATGGAATTGATAGACAAAGGTTTTTCCCATAATTGGACCAAGGAGAGGACTTAGATCACCCACAAGTTCTAAACATAATTGCTCCACATTAGGAGAGTGCAAGACAAATGTCTCCAGTGAGTTCAGAGTGCCAGGAGATAAGGAAACAAATATCTTGCTTAAACCATAGTCAGCACCTTCAAAGGTACTCTAAATTTGCATACTTCCTCTTCTAATCATGCTTTTCAGCTTTTAGGAACCTTGGGATGGACAGGGATAGCACCAGGTGAGTTTGTTTTAAGCCTTAGTGAAATAAGTTTTAAATACAAATTTAAGGACTTAATTCTATTACAATAAATGGCAAAAGGATGAGAAATCACATTTTAGGACATTATTTGAGGGGACTAGAGATCAAGATTTTTAAAAGTAAAAAAAAAATAGGATTACAAAGTTGGTTTATTTGATCACATTTAAAATAGATATGTTCTTACTTTTAGTAACCCTTAATGGACTTTTGCTGAAACAGTGAGGCCCAGGATTCATTTAGACATAAGAAATGGGATAGAGGAAGAATAGATCATTTGTTGTATTTTAAGAGAAGGTGATATTAGTAAAATTGTTTATCCTTGTTATGAAGTGGAAAGTTATTTCTTTATATATTTATTTTTCTTTGTTATATTCCTTTTTTGTTTCCTTTCTATTTTCTGTTTGTTTTTTTCTTTTCTATACTCTCAGAATTTTTAAATATATTTTTAGCTTATATTAGTTCTTAACTTTTCAATTGTAACTTTTAATCAATTTACTATAAAATTATTATATTTCTTACACAGAAACATCAATATTGTACTTTCACCCAGTGAAAGTTACAGATTAGGGTAGGCCAGACCTGGACTAAAACATACAGGAAGCCTACAAATTTTTTCTTTTGCTGTTATGGATTCTTTTATCTACAGAATAATTGGGCTTCTTGTATACTTGAAGAATCTGGGAAATGATTTTATTACTTTTCTATGTATATTTTTTCTGTTATAATATTGAGCTTCCTTAGCAATATTGTGAGAATAGTTTGCATTTTTTGTACAGGAAACTTCAATGAAAGAAGTCCTGTTCCTAAGAGTAACTCCATGTTGCTAACCAATGGTGAGATTCATTTTTTTTACTACCAGTTCTGGGGGTATGGCTTGGTGGGCGGGCTTAGTAGGTGGGCAGGGGAAGGATACTGTAGAATCTCCTTTCTTTCCGAACTCCAGGAGAAGGTTACTGCAAAATCCCCATTCCCTCCTGATCAGCTGGGACTCAGGAGGCAGAGAATAGATGGGGGTGGGGCCAGTCAGAAGTAGTATTTACTGGTTCTCTGAATTACTCAAAATTCCCATTACCACTTCTCCAGAACTGGTCAGAAACTGCTGAAAACCACCTCTGTTGCTAACTAAGGGAGATTATGTTATCCTTCTTTTATTATTATTACTACTATTTTCACATTGCTCCTAATTTAGTGAGTACTTTATTAAATAATTGAAATTTTGTGTTGGCACAAGCAAAGTATCCCCTTTTGAAATTTTGAAAAAATTCTCTGAAAGGCCTTCCCAGACCAATTGTCATACTTCTATCCCAAAAGCTTTATAGAAAGGATTTATTTCATATGCAGGTATCTCACTCAGTAGGTTATTGAATTTATACTATTTTAAAATGCAAAATAAATACATAAATGAAGGGCAAGGATACTGATTGTTTTTTCTATTCATGCTAAACCATAGAATAGTCTGATATGTTATACTGAGCCTTGTGAAATTTGGGGCACTGAAAGTTACTTGCTTACCAAAAACAATTCTTAAATCTCTGTTGCTATTAGAAGAAATATCTGGAAAACTGGCTGGCAGCAAAATAAAGGCTTAGATTATAGGATCCCATTTATTTCCCAAAATGCAATTCGGCTATAGATATGATTCACAGGCATCCTGGGGAAATAAAAATAGAAGGTACTGTGTTGCCCAAAAATAAGACAGGGTTTTATTTTGACCCCCAAAATAAGTTCCTGGCCTTATTTTCGGGCAAGTCTTACTATTTTTGAGATGCAGGAGGCGCCTTAACCTCAGCTTGCGGTCCACAGTCCACAGCCCATGGTTCAGCTGATCCAAAGAGGACTGGAAGTTCTGTCACTGTTTCTGGCACACTCTTGCCAGCCCTGGTGTCACTGGGCCGGCCACCATTAAGAGAAGGAGCATGGTAGCTAGGATTTATGGGAGTGGCCTCCATGAGGCCATTGCACGTGGATGGCAGATGCATGTGGGGCATGTGGGGTATGTTTCCTCCTTCCCCCCTGGAAATAGCAGGGACCGGATGCACATGCGTTTAAATATTTTAGGGGAGGGTTTATTTTAGCTCACATGCTCAAAAGCCCGATTGGGCTTATTATCCGGGGAGGTCTTAATTTAGGGGAAACAGAGTAGATACAGTGTATAGCTTTGTTTAGAAGTGCATCCAAAGATCCAGGAAAAAGAAGAAGATAATCTAAGAAATTGTGGAGAAGATGCTGATGAGACAAGATATGAAGAGGTGGTGGGGGAAAAAAATCTCAGCAGTTGGCTTTCTGGCCAACGGATGTGATATTTGTGTCTGGTTACAACCATATTGGCTGCCATTTACTGAAGAAATGAGATCCCATCACAGCATTCCCTTTGGAACAGGGACACATGAAGTCCTCTCAAAATTCCTATTGTTGCCACCAGCTCAGAAGAATGACTATTTATGGTATAACAGTCTTCTGCTCTTCAGTATAGGAATTCTTCACATTAGATGTCTAGAACTTAGAAGTACACAAACATTTAAGCAAATCCAATTAATTTTGATTACAAGAAAAAGAGGGAAATTGCTAAGTGTGTTATAAATCAGGGTTAACCAATTTTGCCCTGGCCGAGCATTATTTTGAAAAAATAAAGAAAAAATTAGCAACATAGAAGGAATTCTTTAGATTATTCTTTCAAGCTGTCTTTACCTTTAAGTCACTTCCTGCCGTCTCCTGTCTACTTGGTGTTTTTCTCTCTCTTTCTCTCTCTTTCTCTCTCTTTTTAAATTCTTTCAAGTCTTCTACAGTTACAGTGCTTTGGCCCTCAAAGTCTCCTCCTAGCCATTTTCATTTACCTTGTGACTCTGACCCTTTGTGAGGCTGAACATTTTTAGTGTAAACTGATCCAGAAAGTCCCCAAGGATGTTATTCTCATTTATTCACTCAATCCTTTGAATGGAATGGGCTGCGTCTGGCAGTACTTCAGTTGAGTCAGATTCAAACAGCATACTGTCCTCTAGTCTTTCTCCTGTCTACTGTCTCCCAATTCTCTCTCTCTCTCTCTCTCTCTCTCTCTCTCTCTCTCTCTCTCTCTGTGTGTGTGTGTGTGTGTGTGTCTTTTCGAGTGGAGGGCCCTAGGTTTGTAAAAGAGTCTTAATAGATATCAATCATTTTGCATGTTACATTTCATATAGATGTCCCAGCAGACATGAGCAGCCAGAGAAAGAGAAGAAAAGGGGAAAAAATAGACGTGGGAGAAAATGTGATGTTAATAATATTGAATTTCATCAAGCAGTTTTTAATTCTTCTTATTAATCTGATATGTTAATGTTTCTTCCAATGCAATATTTTTTGCAGACAGCTGGTCATTTGCATCCTTTTAGATGGTCGTTAAAGCACTTGGAGGTCATTAGAGTAGTGGTTTTGGTTCCTGTGGTCCTGTAGCAAGTTTCTCTCTGGAATATAAATCCTTCCATTCCCCACTGTTCTTTCAGAGCTGAAGAAGCTTCTTGGATGAGAAGCGAAATGTCTTCAAAAGAACATCTGGTTGTTCCACCGGATATGGCTGATGACATAGAAGCAGGGGTGGTTTCCTGCCAGTTCTAACCTCTTCTATAGAAGATGTTCCATAAATCTACAGTATCTTTTAGAACCAGTTCCAGCTCCCTCCCACCATCTGCACATCATCAAGATGAAGAGTGAGAGGAGGAATTCTGGGAGTTGAAGTCCAAAAGTCTTAAGGCTGTCCAGTTTGAACACCTCTGGGGTTTTTTTCTAAAGTGTTAGGGGTACAAGGCTCTTGTAACTTGACAGCTTTAAGACTTGCGTCCTTCAAATGCCAGAGTTTCTGAGCCAACATTTTGATTGCTAAGCAAGAGTGTTGTTAAGTGAGTTTCACCACATTTTACAAGTTGGCCATGCCCACCCAATCACATGGCTGGCAAGCTACTTCCACAAAGCAGGCCACACCTACAGAAGAAGTTCTAAAAAATTGAAACCCACCACTGCATAGAAGTCATGACTTCTGATCCCCTGATATGATGTTGATTAATAGAAAAGATACAAAGGATGCCCACCCTGCCAGTTCTGGTTAGCAAAAGCAAGTAGATAAAGCCTTTTCATGCTTTAAAGCAGATATACAGTATTATATATTATACTAGCTAATAACCTGGCATTTCCCAGGTATTTATTTATAGGGGGAAAATGTCGGGACCAAACGTAATTTCTATTGTTAGATTTTCCCCCTTACCAGAGGGAGCGCCTTGTGGAGTACTGTGAAACCATTATCATGGCAACTCCACTGCACTGTACAGTAGGAGCCTTTTAGGGGTGTCTTATCCCCACAATATTTTTTCCAGAGAGTAAATCATCTGTGTTGCAAATTTGGTTGAAATTGTTTGAAGCGTTCCAGAGTTATTCTGAAAGATACACACACACACACACACACACACACACACACACACACACACAGCCATTTTTATATATATATATATATATATATATATATATATATATATATATATATATTATATATATATATAAGATTTGTAGATGTATAAATAAATAATTTATTTATCAGCACAAATATTATTATATATATATATATATATATATATATATATATATATATATATATATATATATATATATATATATATAGAGAGAGAGAGAGAGAGAGAGAGAGAGAGAGAGAGAGAGAGTGTTTATATCATCCTGAGCCTAACTACCTGGATCTATCACATTAGAGAAGGCTGGAGAAAATTTTCATAGTGCAGTAAGAAGCATTTCACTATTTCCAAACAGAGGGGCATTATCATAATATTCATTCATTGTATGCATGTTGAGCATATGAATAAGGCATGAAAATTCTGACTGGGAAAAAAATAGGTCTGAATATGTGATGGCGAACCTTTTTCTTATTGCATGCCAAAATTATGTGTGTGCGTGCTATTACGCGCACATGTATGTCCACACCAATTCAACTCTTTCCGCCCACCTGCGCATGCATGCATGACCCCCCACCCTGGCTCCGGAGGCTTTCATGAAGCCTGAGGAGGGTGAAAAAAGCCTTCCCCAGCCCCCCAGAGGCCAAAAATCAGCTGCCTGGCATGAGCATGCACATCGGAGAGAATGACTGGTGTGCCAGCAAATATGGCTCCCCATGCTACCTGTGGTATGCATACCATAGGTTCGCCATCACGGATCTAGCTGTGCTCAGTGGATAAAAGAAATGGCATTCAAACTGGCCACCTATTATTACTAAATAGTTTGTAAATTCTGAGTAGATTATTTTTTAAGCCATTACAAGTTTTCTTTAGGGTTCTAAGGGATAGCATCCCTATCATGGCTTTGAATTTTATTTTTTTATCCAAATGTACTAGTTTTGCTCATGGAAGAATATTGATGTGTTCATTAAGTATTCACAGAAACTTGATGACACATAATTATTTTTGCAGATTAAGAGGGGGGGAAACGCTAAAAGAGAATGTCTATGGAGATTCAAAATCATTCACGCAGGTCATGGTAGTCCCAAAGATGCTTTTCAAGAGGCAACTGGACTTTCTGGTTTTTCTTTGAAGACATTTCACTTTTTTAACTGATTTATACTCCTTGCAGACAGCTGGTCATTTGCATTCTTTTAGCAAGTTGTTAAGGTCACCTGGAGGTTTATCTCTGTCATCAGGGTCACCTGAGTGGTGCAAATGGATGTGGAGCGACTCACTAAAAGAATGCAAATGACCAGCTGTCTGCAAGGAATATAAATCCTTCCATTCCCCACCATCCAGTCAGAGCTGAAGAAGCTTCTTAGATGAGAAGTGAAACATCTTCAAAGAAAAACCAGAAAGTCCAATTGTCCCTTTAAAAAAAAAAAAAAAGCATCTTTGGGACTAATGCAGAAAATGATGATGAACAGTTAGTAGAATGTGCAAAAATATTCTAACCAGAAGTTAGCCCTAACCATATGACTCTCTTCAACATCATGTGATTCTGGCAAAAGACGTAGCTGCTTTAAAGATTTGCAGGTTAGTATTCTTGTACCTTTAGAAGGACTTTTTTGCTGTTGAATTTGATGCACCACACATAATGGCTCAATTCCTTCCCATGGTAGGTAGCCTGAATATCTGTAGTGGTGCCATCTGTGTGTCCACAGGTAATCATTCTGTCTAAGAGTTTGCCCTTTTTTTCAGGACTTCAAAATGTCTGGGAAACTTCCCTGGAGACTCACGAGACAGAGGAGCTCTATAAGTGTCCAAATGGAAGGGAAATTGAGTGAAAAAAATCCAACTGGTGTGTCACAAAAGAGCTAAGATTACAAGTTGGTCAATTATCTGATTAAAGAGTTTCTTTCATTTGTGGGTTCTCTCTTTCTTTCTTTCAGCCTTAACTGAAAGCAAAATCTGTAGTAAGTTACTACACTTCTACTTTGGCAGGGATCAACAGCAGGTTTTAAGGGTAAATAAAAGAGGAGGCATGGAGGGAATTGGCTTTAGAGCTGGCCAAAAGCCATGCATTTTTCCCCTCTCTCAGTATCAAATTTAATCTTATTTATCTTATTTTCTATAAAATGAGGGAAGAAATATGGCTCTTTTTATTTGTTTTTAAACTTTCAATGCTTTAGTCCCCTTAAAAGAAGTATTTTACAACTACCTTGAAATCCCTTTGAATTGCAGAATGTATAAATCATCTGTCTACCGTCCTATAACAGAAATACACTCAGCCGTATTTGACAGAGTCGGAAGATAAATTTGGAATGTGTTTTATTGACCAACAAATGAATTGTCATAGCATTTATAGAACCCACAATTGACCTTTGTAAATTTAATGCTATTCTGTTAAAGAAGATGCCAGAAGAGGCCCACAATTCAGCAAGGGTTTTTTATTATCATTATTTAAATTCAAAATTTTAAGTTCAAGCAATAAAAAAAAATCTTATCTATATACTTGGAGAAGAAAAAGGGAAACTTTTACATGGTGTTTTTATGTTTGAATAAATCATGAAAAAGTTGTATAATGAAGCTAACTTGCAGATAAGAAGCTTGAAGTCAGATATTGTACACTGGCTAGAATAAGCTATGAAATCTGGATCCTGAGGGGAAAATGGGGATGGGAGAAAAGGAAAGAAATGAAGGAAACAAGTATGTTAAATGTTTGTAAGACAAGAAGCTATGAGTCCTACAGTGTAAGGGAAAAAGTATTTTCCCAACAGAATTAATGTAAAGTTCCCTGAAGCTTTTCATCGCATATAATGGATATGCAACCTCCCTCCAGTGCAAACCTGTAGTGATGGCAGCTGGAGGCTGCCCACCTCCTCCCGACATAATGCGTGACTTTCTGTGCTTGCGCTTGCATGCTCACATTTGCGAACTGGTAGTGAAGGTAAGTGAATCCCACCATTGCCTCTCTCCCGCCACCAACAAAATATTTGGAAGACATAAATAGCACAGACAATTTTAGAAATTGAATTTGAATTGAGATAACATGTTTTATATTACATACGTATAATATCAGAATTTGCATTCTTCTGTTCAAATTTTCTGTTTTGAAAGGTTCAATTAACTTTAATCATTGCTGTGTTAGTAGTTTCTAGTTTCTAGTGTATAAATACCACCATATTTGGCTATTATTTGCATTCTATTGTGTAATAACAATATTTTTTTTAAAAAAGAATATTTCTCAGGAACATCAAATGTGGATCATGGGGAAGGATTGGGAATGGAAGAAAAAAGGAAAGATATAAAAGAAATAATTAAATGACTATAGGACAAGAAACTGTATGTTCTAGATGTAAAAAAGTTATTAGACAAGAAATTATTTTCTCAACAGTATTAATATAAGGAATATGTGAAAGTTCATTGGAATAGAATAAAAGAATTATGTTGCAGAGATTCACCTAAATGTGTGGAGTCATGCTAATGGGAAATATGAAAAAGTAGGCTTAGTGGAATGATGAAATAAAAATATAGTTTCAAAGTATATAATCATAGTGGCCAAGAACCAGAAAAATAATAATTTTGATGGACATAAAAGGTTGCTCTGGAAGTAGGTCAAAGGGGCTTAACAAGGAGACTCCATTATAATAAAGGCAAGTAAAAACAAATGCAATTTGGGATTAAACTGAATACTGAAGAGTATTTTAAAGATGTCATTAGAGATTCTAATTACAGTTACATTAGAAGAATGGTGTTGAAATAAATGCTATAAAAGTTAGAGTCCAAGAAAACCTTGATGAAAAAGAAGTCATCAAAGCTATGATCATATTGTTAAATCCTAAAGCTGTAAGTGTAGACAGTATAATTAAAAAACTGTTAGAATAGGGATGTAGCTTGCTTATGCAGTGGGTGCACAAATTATTTAACATGGTGGAGATTTCAACTACTTATGCCTGATCATAATAATTCCTAGGAAAATATCCTATTTGATAGATAAGAATATTAAAACTACATAACAAAGCTTTATGGTGTGGAGGAATTGATATAATACTTTATTATACTTTATGACTGAAAGTAACTATGAACCTTAGAAAAGAACAAATGTAGGAATGAACATCCCCTCAAGATTGGTAAGTGTTTTAGGAAAGTTGTTAAAGTTAATTTCATGTTTATTTATTAAATAAATTGAAAATTTAATTATTTAAATGGTATGTAATGGTCATATTATTGTTGTGTTTATAAGATTGTGATTTGTAGATGATAGCTGAGATGAAAGGAATTTTCTTGATTTTAAAATATACCCACTGGACAGATTAACATTATTTTGTATGGACATAATGATTATGTAGTATTATAGCCCAAATTGGAGAGTTGCTATTTGTTATCTCTGAAATCTTGGCAACTACTTAGTTACTTGATTTCTAGCACTGAAAACAATTAACTTATTTTTTTAAAAGGTTTTTATTTTTAGACAAAGATGAACAACACATGAAACATAAAACCATCATCAATTACATATACATATAGCATGTCATTTGGTTACAAACATTTGTGCATCACCGCTTTCAATTATATATAATCACAGATTGTCCATCAAATATACATAGGTACATTATTCTCATTGTAGGGTTCCACCACAAAACCGCGGAGGACAAAATCGTGCTCGATGAAAGCGCGCATTTGACGTCATCACAGCGCAACAAAAACATCGCGCTGTGATCGAAAAATGTAAAAAAAAGCGAAAACCTTACCCTAACCCCCCCAAACCTAACCCTAAACCTAACCCTAAACCTAACCCTTAACCTAACCCTAAATCTAACCCTAAACCTAACCGTTAACGTAACGCTAAACCTAACGCTAACCCTTAACCTAACGCTAAACGTAACCCTAACGCTCTAAACCTAACCCTAACCCTTAACCTAACCCTAACCCTAACCCTAAACCTAACCCTTACCTTTATGTGAATCGACTTGCTTTAATTTTAATTTTATTTCAATTTTTAATTTTTTTCGTCGCGCTGTGATGACGTCACATGCGCGCTTTCGTCGAGCGCTATTTTGTCCTCCGCGGTTTTGACGGGTCACGCATTGTAGATCATATGTTCAGTTTACAATGGTTATTCCTTCATTTTTAAGCAAATATTCTAAAGATTAGATTCATGTATATACCAACATTCCATTACATCATTATTAATCTATTTAGTAGTAATATGTCTTTATAGTATCACCTATCTCATTCTATTGTTCTTACCATATGAAAAAATTGTCCAACATTTTGTACTTGTGCATTACCATTTTCAATTGTATATAAAATCATGCATTGTCCATCAAATATACATAGATAAGTTGTTATCATTGTACATCATATATTCAACTACAATTGTTAGTCCTTCTTTTTAAACAAAATATTCTAGATATTCGATTCATATATATATACCAATATTCCATTGCATCATCTATTTAATTATAATATGTCTTTATGGTATGACCTATCTCATTCTATTATTACAATATGAAAAACTTCTCCAAGATTTTTCATTTCTATTTTTTTTTTTAATATAACCACTGGTAGAACAAATCCCATATCTTATAAAATTGTTAATCTTCTTGTTCTCTAATTTCAAATATCAATTTACTCATTTCAGCACATTCCATTGTTTTTCGAATAACTTCCTCCTGCGTTGATATTTTCTCATTTTTCCAATTTTTTGCAAATACAATTCTAGCTGCTATTAAAACATTTACAATCAAATATTTCAGATCTTTATTATATGTTTCTGGTATGATTCCCAATAAAAAAAAAATCTCTGGTTTAAAGTTTATGTGTTTTTGTATCATTTTCTTCAACCACATGTGGATTTTAGTCCAGTATCTTTTAGCTTTTATGCAAGTCCACCATATATGATAATATGAACCCGGTGTCTGATGACATTTCCAACACTTTTCCGACTTGTTCTTGGACATTTTTGCTATTCTCGTTGGGGGTAGGTGTCACCTGTAAAACATCTTATACAAATTTTCCTTGTATGCTGTTGACATTGTCATTTTATAATTTTGAGACCACAATTTCTGCCATTTCTCTAGTTCAATCCCATGTCCAAAATTTTTTCCCCAAGCTATCATAGATTCTTTAACTTGTCCTTCCTTTAACTTAACCTCTAGTAAGTGTCCATATAGCTTTTAAATTACTTTTTCATCAGTACCTGTCAAACTTTTGTCTAATTTAAGGTGACCAGATTTTAACATTGGTAAAGAGGGACACCATTGACCGGGGAGGGGGGGAGTTGATTAATTTTTTTAAAAAAAAATCGGGACTTTTTAAAAATGCCGCGGGACAAATTGTTCAAAATCAGGACTGTCCCGCCAAAAGTGGGATGTCTGGTCACCTTAGTCTAGAGGTGTTGACTGAGGAGGAGGAGGAGGAGGAGGAGGAGGAGGAGGAGGAGGAAGATGTCACCTTCAAACAGAAGCATGTGACTGACAATTCTATATATAACTGAACAGCAGCTTGGGATGTGAGGTGGGAAGGTTCTTTGGAGTGGGGCTGAAAATTTAAAAAATTGCTTTTCAAACACTTGAAATAGAGTGATGCTGTATTAAACACTGCTTGTAGGCATATAAACATCCATATGGGTGTTATATGTGCACTAAAGCAGTGCACCTGCTTTGTATAAATAGCAGTGCGCTCTGTTTTCACATTATGCAATCTTGGATCAGTGTTGTGTGGAGTTTACCAGTGTGTTAATGGATGGCTCAAAGTGGGCAAAACAGGCAAATGTAATACATGTGTCAGCTGAACATGGATTGTGTAAAACACCAAAGAAATGCTGTACTAGCATCTCATGGCAGGATCATAGCTGCTTCTCAAATTAATGTTGACCCAGGCATTTTCCCCTCAGAATTATCACTTTTCCCACCCTCCTGCCTGTTGTATTTATTTGATCTCCACTTACATAGTGTAAGGATTGAGTGAAAAATAATGGCTCCAAGGTTGTCAATTGCCATAAAAGGTAGTAATGACATGTTAGAAATGCTGAAACATTGTTTTGTTTTGATTGTTGAGAAGTAATTTTGAAAAAACATTGGGTTGCTATTGTTTGTGAAATGGAAGGCTGTGACAGGTTAAAGCATGCTTTAAGCAACGTGCCACGACTGAATTTTTGAGTGCTGAAGTCGCTTCAACTGAAATTCACTGCTGAAAGCAGCTTCTTTATGGTGATGATTATGTTGCTGTAAGTATAATTATTGCTGGGCCAAAAATATAAATATGGTAAACCAGAAAGAGCTGATTTGTATAAAAAAAATGAAGTGAATGTTGTAATAACATCATCAAGCTGATGAATTGATTCATGGCAATTATCAGCAGTATAGTTGTGTGCACAGTGACAAAGTATTCTTACTGACAATGACAAACTGCTTTATGATGTCATTTTATGATTTTCAAACATTTTGTACATTTTCTGTGTACAACAATAATACTTATATATTTGTTTTTTAAAAGGGTCCTGTTAGGAGGGCTATGTCATTAATTTTGGAGGATGACTTGCTTTTAAATACTTCAAAATAGTCTTGTGTCTTTCATTTGTAAATATTTAAAATTTCTATACAAGTCCCTCCACCAAAATATGTATTTTATATTCTAATGAGATACAAGTAACAAATCTAGTATTAATGTTTGCCACACCATGGGAATTAAATATGTATTGTCTGATGAGATTAATTTCACATTACTTGTCACTTTAAATAATGCAGTATTATTGTTCTTATTGGAGTTCTAATAAAAATTTCTCTAGTACTTCAATCTTGTGTATATTTTCTTAAAAATGGCACCAATTAGCAAAACATTTACAGTTTACCAATAGACCTGTTTGCCATGATAGTGAAGCTATGAAGAAATAAAATGTAGTCATTTAACTACCAACTCACTCCAGATGCCTTTACCTCATTAGGTCCCAAGTTAATCTACTTCCAAGGGAATGTTGCTGTGAGTATAGGAAAGTTCCTCTGCCTTGGTTTATAAGCATAATAATTAGTAAGATTTATCTCTATGTAAATAGTCATAAAATATAATTATATTAATTAAATGCAGTCTTATTCAAGGATATAAATTATTGGCTATTTTTAAAAAATTAAATGTAATATAGGCAGTCCTCAATATACAACAGTTCATTTAGTGACAGTTCAAAGTTACAACGGCACAGAAAAAGGACTTCTACTGTTTTTCACACTTATGACCATTGCAGCATCCCCATGGTCACAAGATTTACATTCGGATGCTTGGCAACTGACACAGATTTATGACAGTTGCAGTTTTCCGGAGTCATATGATTCCCTTTCGCGGCCCTCTGACAATCAAAGAATGTGGAAAGCAGATTCACTCAACAACCATGTTACTAATTTAACTGCAATGATTCACTTAACAAATGTGGCAAGAAAAATTGTAAAATGGGGCAAAACTCAATAAATTTCTCACAACAACATAAATTTTGGGCTCAATTGTGGTCGTGCATTGAGGACTACCTGCACTTATCTTCAATGTTACTTCATTCTGCTGTAGCATTAAATTTCATATAGAACAAGCTTGTTCTTTCAGAATTGTGGAATTGTTATATAACTGTCTACCTTTAGAAAAGATTCTCTTGAGTTAAACTCGGCTCCTATAATTTTATTGATGTGTCATAATTTTCTTAGCAGTAGTATGGAAATTGTCATTGTTGCTTTTGGACAATTTTTAATATTTTCCTATTAAATATACAGTACTGAGATTCCCACGTGGGTTCTCCTCCAATTATTAGCCAGGTTCAACCCTGCTCATCTTTTTGAGAGCAGGCAAAAACAGCCAGGTTACATCCCTACAAATTGAAAGCTCCCTCCCTCCCTCTCTCTCTATCTCTGTTCCCTCCCTTCCTCTCTCTCTGTCACTCTGTGTGTGTATATATATGTGTGTGTGTGTCTGTCTGTCTGTCTGTCTCTCACTCACTCACTCACTTAATCACTCACTCTGTGTGTGTGTGTGTGTGTGCGTCTGTCTGTCTCTCTGTCTGTCTTTCTGTCTGTCTCTTCCTCCCTCCCAACCTGCAGATGGGCTCCAGACCAGCGGAGCCTCTTCCTTCTTTTTAACCAGGTGATGTTTCCTAAGACATAAAAAAGAACCTTAATTACAGGCTCAACAAAAGAAGCTGGAAAGAGATACTGAAGCCAAGAAGCTGAAACCTGGGACTGGAGAAAAACCTTTTCTATCCCCTTACCAGCCCATCTGGGAAGACGAGTAACACGAGGGGGATCCCTCCCCCTGTGGATGGGTTCCAGACCAGCAGAGCCTCCCTGGACGTCGCAGCAGCAGCAGCCCTAAGTGCGCCAATCTCGGTGTTTTTCGCATCGGGGTGTGTTGCAAGAGGGAGTGAGTGAAGACCTTTTCTAGCTGGCGCAAAGGACTTCCCCGGACTTGCTTTGCTGAGCAGGGGCGATGGGCCCGCACCTCCATCACCAGCAATCCGGAAAAGGTCTTCACTCCCTCCCTCTTGCAGCCCGCCCCGATGCGAAAAACACCGAGATGTTAAGCAAGGGAAACATCTGTTGCTTCAGTAGAAAGGAAAGCAACTTCAGAGCTACGGCTGGTGTCGGGCCGGCAAAGGCTTCCCACTGACCTCCCCCCCACCTCTGAGTTCCCGACAGATCGAATTATTTCAGCAACATCTCCCCCACCATGGCACCCCACCTCCCCCTCGGACATCACCTCCGCTCTGTTCTCCAGCAAGCCTCATGGGGTTTTTTTGCCTTTAGGAATAAGAATGTTTAAAAGGCTTTTTTTAATTTGGAAAAAAAAGATGATGCAGGTTCTGAAAGAGTGAATCTCCGTCGCACAGCTACACTTTTTCTTCCTCCAAATAATAGTCACCACTTATTGTAGCGAGTCAGCCTCCTAACTTCAGTCCAGGTTCTGCAATTACCTTCTCTCTCCCCTCAAACCCGCAGAAACAGGAGGGAATCGGTCATTATCATTAGCACTCTCTCCCATGCCTGGCCTCCCCTTCGGAGGTAAGGGGTGGGGAAGAGCAGATCTCCCAGGGACACAAATATTCCCAAGTGGCCACCACCCGCTTCTCGTAGCTCCCCCCCCCCCTAGAAAACGGGAGAGGAGTGAAATAATGCTACACTTTGGAAACGCAGATCTCCAATGCCAGGTCCACACCAGGAGGTTGGGGGCTTCCCTCCAGACCACCTGCACAGCCAGCAGCCACAGGCTCCATGGGGAAAGGTGGGTCATGGGAAAGGAGAGCAAGTGCGCTCCCCGCCTGCCTGCTCCAATATCACCTGCCCAGTTCCCAAACCCTCTCTTCGGAAAGAATTCTCCAGCAGCCTCTGGCAAGGTGTCTTCCCCGCCCTGCTTGGGCCAAAAGCAAATAAGCAAATAAAATATAAAACGCTGGTTTACCTTTCTCTGCTGCTTCTCTCCCAGGCTGGATCCGAGAGGAGATCCCTGTCCTAGTCTTCCTGCTGCCCTCATGGCACGGGTAAAACAGATGGTACTTTGTCCCTTCTGTCCCCCGTTGCTCAGAAAAGCAACTCTGGGAAGGTCCTTTGGTGGTGACAGGCATCCTAGAACCTGCCTGCTAGCAAAGGACCTTCTTGAAGTTGCTTTTCTGAGCAACGGGGAGACAGAAGGGACAAAATACCATCCGGCCATTTGAGAGCCAATCAAGAGTGTGCCTTTGAAAACCTGCAGCGTGATCATGCTGCGCGGGAGCGAGTGTCTCTCCCTGAATATGGAGGACATAGTGGGCAACTTGTATGTATCCTAGAAAATCAGTAAGACCTGCTAGCGGCCCGTATCTGCCATGGCCTTGCAGCCTCTTTACATTGGTAAAGATAAAATTTTTTTAAAAATCGGGACTTTTTAAAGAATTGTGCAAAATCGTGACTGTCCCGCCAAAAGCAGGACGTCTAGTCACCTTAGTCTAATTCAGTCATTTTATCATAGAAACCTTCCATTTTACGATCTTTATCATATCTAGATTGTATTTGCACAGATGAAAACCAATTCATTCCTATTCCTTTCTTGCATAGATTTAAGTTCACCCTCTGCATTCAATATTTCACCATATCTAACTGTTTGTTCCTTTTTGTATATTATTGGATATGAAAAAGCTTCAATAGTTGATAGCCAGACTGGGATTTTTAAATAATATTGCCTTTGATCTTCTCCCAATTCAGTAACAAAGCCTCCCATAAATAGTGTCTTCTAAAATAATCCTGTGTTTTAGTTCCCTTATACCATAGAAAAGCATGCTATCCCAACAGTAAGTCATGTCCTTCTACAGTCAATAATCTAGAATTCCTTAATGTTATCCACTCCTTAATCCACATCATACTTTTTGCCTTGTAATATAATTCCAGTTAGGTAAACCCAGTCCTCCTTTTATTCTAGCATCTTGTAACAATTTTAATTTTATTCTTGCTTTTTTCCCCTGCCAAATAAACTTCAGCACTATTTTATTTAATTCCTCAAAATAGTCTTTTCCTAATCTAATTGTAATTGTCTGAAACGGATATAAAATTCTGGATAAGATGTTCATTTTGATTGTAGATATTCTCCCTATCATTGATAGATGTAGGTTTTCCCATTTCATCAAATCAGTTGCAATCTGCTGCTTAAGTTTATGATAGTTATTCTCTTTAAGTGTGCCGCAACTTGCAGTTAAGTATATCCCCAAATATTTGACTTTGTTTGTGAATTGAATCTCCAAGGCTTCTGCCAATTCTTCCTTTTGTCTTGATGGTATATTCTTTGTCAAAATCTTCATTTTATCTTTATTTATTTTCAAAC
The DNA here is from genome assembly GCF_009769535.1 of Thamnophis elegans. Classification (NCBI taxonomy): domain Eukaryota; kingdom Metazoa; phylum Chordata; class Lepidosauria; order Squamata; family Natricidae; genus Thamnophis; species Thamnophis elegans. Next base: position 43,725,201 of record NC_045544.1, on the reverse strand, counting down.
CTGCTACTTTTCCATATTCCTCTATTCTTTCTATCAATTTGGGTGCTTTTTCTAATGGGTCCTCAAGAATAAAAACCAAGTCATCTGCAAATGCTTGTAGTTTATATTCTTTTTAAATTTTCATTCCTTTTATTTCTTTTTTTCTCTGATCTTTCTATTTAAAACTCTAATGTTAAAACAAAAAGTAGAAGTGATAATGGGCAGCCTTGTCTCGTACCTTTCTTTATTTCAATAGAATCTGTCAGTTCTCCATTTATCATTATCTTTGCTGTTTGTTTGTGGCATATGGTTTGAATGGCTTGGGTAAATTTCTTACCAAAATTAATCTGTTCCAGTTGTAAAAACATAAATCGCCAATTCACATTATCAAATGCTTTCTGAGCGTCTAAAAACATCAAAGCCATTTGTTTTTTGGGGTGCGCCTCAAAATACTCCAAAATGTCCAGAATTATTCTCATATTATCTTTAATTTGTCTTTTTGGTAAAAACCCATTTTGGTCAGGGTGGACAAAACTATTTAAGTATTTTTTAAGTCTTTCTGCTAATATTGAAGCAAATAACTTATAGTCTGAGTTTAACAAAGAGATGGGTCTATAGTTCTTAATTTGTGATAAATCAGCCTCCTCTTTTGGTAGAAGTGGTAATATATGCTTCTGACCATGATTTAGGTTTCCTGCCCTCTGACATCACCTCGTTCATAACTTCTAATAGTGGGAGGGACAATGATTCCTGAAGTGTCTTGTAGAATTCCGCTGGCAGCCCATCCGGGCCTGGGGCCTTTCCGTTGTTTTGTTTTTTAAGTGCTTCAGTTAGCTCCATCATAGTTATTCTACCTTCTAATATTGTCTCAATTTCTTTAGGTATCTGAGGAAGGTTGGTTTCTTGTAGGTATTGTTTAACTCTTCCCTCTTCTATATTCTCTTACCGTAGTAATCTTGTATAATTTTCTTCTTCTCTGCGTTTCCATGAAAAATTTGTCCTTGGTCATCTCTTAATTGCAATATTTTCTTTGATTCTCTCTCTTTTTTCAGTTTATATGCCAACCATCTAGCTGGTTCATTGGCATTTTCAAAGTAATTCTGTTTAGCACCTCCATTTTTTTGTGTTAATTCCTCCTTTTCCAGTAGGTCCATTTTGTACTTATTTATCTCCATTTTTATTTTAATGTTCTTTTTTGTGGGAATTTTTGTAGTTCTTTTTCAAGGGCCTTATAGTCATTCTCTAAACCTTTAAAAATTTGTCTTTTCTTTATATTTCTCTTTCTTGTGTAGTCTATTATCAAGCCTCTGGTGTAGGCCTTCATTGTATCCCAGAGGTTCTGCATTGATGTATCTTCTATTTTCTTTAAAGAAGAAAGCCAGTTCTTTTTCCATTTTCCTTACAAAATCCTTCTCTTGTAATATAGTGTTGTTTAATGTCCATCTAGATCTTTTCCTTTGTCCTTTCCATTTAATTATAATTGGATTGTGATCTGCCCAGGTACTTGTTTCAATCTCAAGTTCCTGTACATTACAAGTCAATATCATGTCGATTCTGGAACATGATAAGTGTCTATTTGAATAAAAGATATATTGGGTTTTTTATGGGATTTCTTTCTTTCCAGACATCTTTTAGAATTATTTCATCTGTCATTTAAAAAAAGGATTTTGGGAGTGGTTTTCTATTTAGCTTCTTTTTTTTTTTTTGAGTTTTATAGTCCATGTTCTGATCTACAATTCCATTAAAATCTCCCATCATACAAATGTTAGCATAGTCCAAGTCAATTATTTTCCTGTGTAGTTTTCTATAAAATTAATCTTGTTTATTGTTAGGAGCATAAATTGCAATTAAAAGTATTTTCTTGGAGTTGTCCATAATTTCCACTATCAAGATTCTTCCATCGTCATCTGTATAAATTTGTTTTGCTGGAATTGTGCCTTTAATGTAAAAGATCACTCCTCTTTTCTTACAGCTTGCCAATGCATTAAATATTTTCCCAAGTTTTGGCTCCACCAATAAATATTCATACTGTTTTTGAATATGCACTTCTTATAGACAGATTATATCCAATTTTAATTTTTCTAATTTGTGGAATATTCTTCTTTTAATTGCAGAGTTAAGTCCATTTATATTGATTGTAATCATTTTTTTCTCTTCCATGTTTATATTTTATAAGTAGGATTTATAGCCCTAGTTGATCTCCATTCTCATGGTTCTCTAATATCAACACCACCTACAGCACCTTCTTCTGTTTCAATCCCGCCTACAGTGCCTCAACTGTCTCAGTTTCGGCTGTGGATGCCTCTTGGAGTTCTACCAATAATTCTTCTTTTCCAGTCTTCTCAGCTTTCCCTCTCAGATGTTCTATGAAGAATGCTTCTGCTTTTTTGGTTGTGTCTATTCTGTATCTTTGTCCTTGCCATGCAAATATTAGACCTTCTGGTATAAGCCATCTATAATTGACGCCTTTTTAAAGTAGAATCTTAGTCAGGAATTGATATTCTCTTCTCATCTCTCTCACTCTTCTTGGAATTTGTTTCAAAACTACAATCTCCTTGCCTTTATATTCCAGTTTTCTATTTCTTGTTTTCTGTAGAATTTGTGACTTGATTATTTTCTTAGTAAATCTTACATGAACTTCCCTCGGGAGAGCATTTCTTGCTGCATATCTTGTGTAAACTTGAAACTCCTCATCTATACCATCCATCATCTTCTCTTGGGTTATCTCTAACACATCTGTCAGAATTTCTGATATTATTTATACCAGGTTCTCTCCTTTTTCTTCTATATTTTGGAATCTTAAGAAAAATTCTGACCGATCCATTTCCCATCCCAATATTCCGCTGTTATTTTTTTCCACCGTACTCAATCTAGTGTCAATGTCCTCAATTTTCTTCTTCCTTTGTTCATCTTTTTCTTCAATTTTTTGTAGTCTGTCCTCATATTTCATCATCCATTGTTGAATAATTTCAATTTTTTCTTTTGTTTTACCTGTCTTTTGTTCTATATTTTCTGTTCATTGTTCTATCATATCAATTCTCTTTTCCGTGTTCTCTGTTCTTTTTTCAATGGTTTCTGTTCTCTTTTCAATGTTCTCTGCTCTTACTTGTAATCTTTGTATTCCTTGCATAATTATCTCTAATGTTACTCCCTTGTCTTTTTCCTGTTGAAGCATCATCTGTATTGATCTTTGTCCTCCAGCAGGTGAAGAGGAGGGGGTTCTTGTTGCGGAGCCAACAGTTGTTATTTTTTTACTTATCTCCCTTTTTGTGTTTTAATCTGCTTAGTGTGGTGGGATTATAATCCCAAGTGACCATGGGGAGGTCAAAAGATAAAAAATAAAACAATAAACAGGAGTTAAGGGGCAACAGAAAAAGCCAAAAGAAGAAAAAGGAGAAATATACAATAATATAAAAAACCAAAAAGGTAAAAATATTTAATTTCTTGTATGCCCTTGTCCAGTTGATTCTAATTAAAAAAGGGAAAGGAAGAAAAAAATAGGGAGCAAAAAGGTAAAAAAGAAACAGTCTCCAAATAAAAATATAGAAATATGAAGATGCAAAAATTATGAAAAGGAAAAAGAAAAAGGAAAAGGGAAAAAGGAAAAAAAGAAAAAAAGTGTGTAAATTTCTCCTCAGTACAATTCAATTAAAACAATATAACAAAGAAAAAAAAGAAAAAAAGAAAAAAATAAACAGAAAGGAGTCACAACTTCCAAAACAGAGTGAGGTAAACACTGCCACCAAAAAAAGAAGAAAAAGAGTTCAAAGCTTTTATAAAGTGAAAGCCTTTCCAAGGTCACTCTGAGCTTTCTCTTAATTTTTTTTATTTATTCTTTGAAGGTAAATTTCCAGATACTGAAAGTTTAATTAGACTTATTCGATGATATTGAATAAGAAAACTTAAATTTATCTCTAGATCTCAGAAGAAATTTACGAAATATCCTTATTTAAAATTGATGGGTAAAGCTTTTGTTTAGAAAGCAAGGGATGAAAATAGCATTTTTATCCTTAATCAGATATTAATCAACGATATTTTTAAAGATGCTGAAAGGTTACAAAGAGAATACAATATGCCAAAGAAGTTGAATAGTAGAACCTTCACTTGACGTATTTTTATGTTTTTTGGACCAGATACACTGGATGCTTTGAAAACCTTTCTGATTTTGAGTGTATTAAAGAAAATTTTAGAGGCTAAACCAGCAATCCAGCTTTATTGCCAGTTAAAACACTTTACTAAAATAAATATGAATAATATACAACAAATTTGGAATAGAGAATTGGAATTTCCTTTTTACAAAATCAATCCTCTCAAGTTTCAAAACATGTGAAATGCATTTCTTATGATCTTAAAATAAAGTTGCTTAATAAAAATATATCAAGTCTTTAGGACTGTTCAACAGGTATTTTCAAAGGTTGGATGTATAACTTTTATGTTGGAGATGCACAGAGATAAACATTGATGGTACATTAGTAATGTTTTGATCATGCCCTCTTGCTTCTTATTGATTGGGTATCTTTAACAATGGTGAATTGGTTAATATTAAAAATGTTGATGTGTTGCTAAATTATATTCCCAAAACTTGGAACTTGTCTTTCTATCAGAAATTTTGGATTTACCATACTTTAAATGTTGGCCAAAAGATGGTCATGTGTTCCTAGAAAGACACTTCTATACACGAAGAAAAAGTCTGCTTGATGAAATGTACTAACTCTCATCCTTTGAACTGGCTGTTTTTCTGCCAAGGAAGAACTGGACTATATGATTTTGCATGGTCAGGTTCCATCTACTGTTTAAAAGCAGAGTTGTATTAACTTTTAATCATTAATAACTATGATTACCATTGTTGTATTTAGATTAAAGTCCCAAAGGTGCTTTTTCAAGAGGCAACTGGTCTTTCTGGTTTTTCTTTGAAGACATTTCTCTTCTCATCCAAGAAGCTTCTTCAGAGCTTCAAAGAGTATATCAAAGGTTCTGTCATTGTGTTTTATGGAGAAAATAGTATTAACACTTGTTAGTTCTGCATAAATGGGAAAAGAACCCCTAAAAACCAAGTTTATTAATCTGTGTATCTTGGTAGAACACTTCTCAAATTGGCAAAATGGACAAATATGTGAAAATGCTGGTATGAAGGTAATGAGAATACCCTATTTTATGAACAAACTATATTTGTAAAAAAAATGGCTGCATATAGGAAGACTATGCTTCTGCTCACTATGTTATATGGAAGTGAAGGTAGTTACATTGATAGAAATCTTAAAGTAAGCTTAAATCGCTATGTAAGAAATATGTTTGTAATAGTGGTGAATATCTATAGCTCAGGTGTAGGATGAGGATGAAGGTTCGTTCTCCGAGTTTGTGGGTTGGTTTTTGAACATTTCATTATTGGACTAGGTAACATTTTCAGCAGAGTTTAGGGGATGTCAGAGTCAATGGGGCTTCAGGGGTGGATGTGTCAAGTGAAGGTCTTGTGATGGGTCAGTTGTGAGTCATCAGTGAGTTGTGATGGATCTTGTGATAAGAAGATTACATCAGATCAGAGTCATTGGGAAGTGAAGTGCTGGTGTGGGGGTGGTGGGGGTTATTTGAGAGTTGGTGCTGTCTCTGGTTGTCTCTGGATGGAATTGCTTGTGAAGTGCCCAGCTTCGATGAATTCACGAGCATGGTGGATGGTAGTATGGCTGATGATTTTTGTGTTGCTCCAATCAAACTGGCACTGTTTGGTGTCAGTGTGGGTAGAGATTAAAGGTTTGGGATTGTGGCATTCAACTGCCAGCCAGTGTGCTTGTATAAGCAGAAGAGACAAAGTCAAGAAGAATGGGTGCTGAATGAACATAGACTGAACCCAAAAGTTAGCACATGAAAGAAATAGGTTGAGGACGTTTGATCAGTTAGAACAGATCAAAAGAAGACCAAAAGTAGCAATTTATAGCTGGAAGAAGTTATACCCAAGGAACATTAACAAAGTAAGGAGATAGTCCTCTTCCAATCTTTTTTTCCCTAGATCAATCACTCTACTACTTAGACCTGTATGTATATAAAGGTCAGGAAGTTATGAATGCTAGCCTTGCTGTCCAGAATCATGAAGCAATAACTCCAGCATCTACGCAGGTTGTTAAGGGATAACCAATGCCTCAAGATCATTTTCTTTAGATTCTAGATCTTGAAATTATACCAGAAATATGAACATTATCAAAAATATTAATATTTGAAGAGTCACAATTCTCTATGATAATTTTCCATGCCTTCCTCAACGTGAGGTTGCAACTTTCATAATTCTTAACTAATATAGCCAAATTCAGATTGGGCAAAACTGGTATAATTATTCTAGCAAAGGTAAAATCTCATCCCTGCTTTTTTAGAACAGAAGACATGATCTGCCCACCACAAAGTGTTTATGACCCATTATAGCAGCTCTTTTTTTGTATTAGGCATTTATGGGAATAACCATTGTTTGCAACTTGGACTTTGCATAGTTCCAACTAAAAATATTGACCAAGTAGGCAGCCCCAAGTTATAAAAATAACAGTACAAAAACAGAAATTAAAAGGGTGAATTCTTAGCAACCATGGCCTTTGCAACTTGTTATTTTTAATTGGAAAATCAACAAAGTTTGAAACGTTAATGGTCTGAATTACTTTTGTTTTGTTTTATTAACCTTTCCACAATTGGCATTTTGAAAACTCTCTTTCATCACATGCTTAGCAGAAGTTCAAGAGCAGCAAAGTGCTGAGCCAAATTTCTGTCTCGGTGTGCCATGTTCCTCTTCTAACCTTTCTCTTCTCTGATGCAGCTGATGAGAAATAGGAAAAGCCTACACTGGATACTACCAACCCAGTTAAGCTGAAGAAGCATATCTTCTCAAGTGACAACTTAGATTGCTCAATGGAAACATTTCCATTATTCAGTCGATTAACTCCCACTGGCTTTCTGCCATGTTGAACTACATGGTTGAAATTCTTCTATATGTCTGTTGGTCTCTCTATTTATCTATCTGTCTGCCCCTCTATATCTATCTATCTATCTATCTATCTATCTATCTATCTATCTATCTATCTATCTATTATCTATTATCTATCTATTATCTATCTATTATCTACCTATTATCTATCATTGGAAATCACCTTTTCAAACACTTTTCTCAGGAATGCTTACACATGCACACTAAAAAACAGATTAAACATTTTAAAAACTGAAAAGGTGACATAAAATGCAAAATGAAAACAATAAAATCATAGACATCTGGTGGGCTGTCTATGAACAAATTCATCACTGCTTACAAATCTAAATATCAACTTCTTAAAAGGCCAAGGAACATAACGTAATAGATGCTAATATGGAAATGAAACAAAGGGTCCGTAAGTGAGGGACACTTTCCTAGGAAGGCAGCCATTAACCACACCTCAGTAAGGAAAACACCCAACACACACACACACACACACACACACACACACACACACACACACCAGATAGGGTCATTGAGGAAAAGTTTCCATTAGTTACTATGAATTTTTGTAAAAATTTGGTAAAGATTCTCTCCAAATAAAAAGTGCTTAATATTGTTGCATTGTTTCTATCTTATGACTGATTTGAGAAAGACTGGAACCCTCAAAGGGAGCCTAAATTATGCCGATTAACTACTCCACTTAAAATGACAAGGTCTGGGCAAGAAGATATATATATATATTTTAAAGTTTAAACTGCAGTCTATTAACCCACCACAAATTTGTCATCCAATAGCAATACAGAGAAAGATGCTCCATCCTTCTACCACTTAGTTGCTTCTTCTCTACAATTTTTCCCTCAAACTCACCTGATAATTTTTCTATAACCATCCCCAACAGGTTTTATGCTCAGTCACAGGATTGTCTGAGTAAGTGCAAACAAAATAAGTAAAACAGTGGATGGAAGATGGAGAGTCCGCATCCACATTCTGATTCTCTTCTGCCTTTTTTTCCCTACCATTCTGGAAAGTTCATGTTTCATTGGCCAAATATATATATTTGGCCCTGCACCAATGTAAGAGTCCAGGATGAGAGGGTTGGTGATTCTGGAGACCAGAATAAAACCTGAACAGGGCACATGCCAACAGCCTGAAGTGGCCTGAGTGATCTGGCAGGAGCCAGTAGGTTAGATTAGGTTAGGTTTATTGGTTTTGTATGCCGCCCACTCCGGGCGGCTCACAATAAACAGGGGAGGGGATAAATAAGACAATACAAACAATATTAAAAATACACAACAGTCACAATTGAAACGGGGCTGGATAATTCAACAGCCCCCAGCCTGCCGGAACAGCCAGGACTTAGTAGCTTTACGGAAGGCCGGGAGGGTAGTAAGGGTTCGGATATCCATGGGGAGCTTGTTCCAGAGGGCCGGAGCAGCAACAGAGAAGGCTCTCCCCCGGCGGGTCGCCAGCTGACATTGGCTGGCAGATGGAACCGGAGGAGGCCAAGCCTGTGTGATCGAATCGGTACTGAATATCCTGTTGACATAGCCATGAACATCATAAAAAAGTTCATGCTGGATCTGATCAAGACACAGATACTTGAGTGGGGAAGAGCAACAGGGATCATATAAGGCAGGATCTAATATGGTAAGGTGTGGCTAACTTTTATAGTTATTTCAAGAACACTTCTGATGGGCCACTTTGAAAATGCATTATGGTGTAGGTCATCTTCTCCTACACTACTTTTCTGACATTGGGAAAGACTAGGATTTGGTACCCTTTCAGGCATCGTTAGCGAAATGTATGGAGAAGATTCTAGAGAAGGGGTGTCAAACTGGTGGTCTGTGGGACAGATGCATTATGTGCATGCTATGCTCACCCTGGCTCCACAAAGACAAAAAAACTTTTCCATACATTGCAATATGACACATGACACGATCAAGTTTGATATCCATGTTCTAGAAAGAAATCATGTATGGGGAACCTCATACATGACTGAGAATCTCCATAGACACATATGGGGAAGTGACTATAAGTCAGTGTTTATACCATGTTTTCCTGAACATAAGACAGTGTCTTTTCTTTTGACCCCCGAAATCAGCTCTTGCCCTTACAATATTTTCGGGGAGGTCTTATTATTTTTGAGGTGCAGGAGGCGGTGAGCGTGGTCACCTCATGGCTGCTGCTGTGTTGTAATATTTTCGGGGAGGGGTTATTTTTGGGGAAACAGAATAGATTATTTTGAATATCAAGAACAACATGCCTGAACACTGAATATATGCAAGTTGGGTGACCATATCTTTTTAATGTGCTTCTGACAGGGATCTGACTGGCCATCATAAAGATGGAACTTTGATCTAAGAAGCCATACAAAACTCTTGGCATTCCCACCCTGGATTATATTCTCTGCACTGATTTCCTACAATCTTATAGGTTTAAATCAAAAGGCTGGTTTTGATTCTTAAAAATACATACATAGATTTTAACATATATATTTTCTATTTGGTCCAGGCTGATTCAATAGTGAAATTCAGCTGGTTCTCTCCAGTTTGGACAAGCCAGTTGTGGCGGCAGTGGGAGGCTCTGCCACCCACCCAGATGTCATCGCTTCCTGTTTTTTTATGCTCTGCGCATGGCCGGAAGGTCCTGCGCATGTGCGGAAGGTGCGCACATGTCCATTTGCAAACCGGTAGTGAAGGTAAGTTAATTTCACCCCTGGGCTGATTCCTCACCCTCAAGGGAGGGGGTTATTGATTAGTGTCAGCTCTACAAATGGTACAGGATAGCAATTAGCCCAAAAGAGCAGCAAGAATGTAGATTCAGTATCATGTTTCAATTTCAATATTTCAATAGGCTTTTCTTAAACTGCTTCTCATTACTTAGTTAGCAATGAACTATGAATTAGGTTGTTATGTGGGGAGTTGATGTTCAATCATTATAAGTTCACATAATAAGTGTACTATTTGTCACTTCCTACCTGTGACCATTGTTTCTTAAAATTGGATCACTATCACACTGACAGCAGTATGTTGGATGGTGGGATGTTGGAAGCTATAAGTGTCAGCTTATTGAAGCTATTCATTTAGCAGTGGAGTAGCAACAGGCAGAGCAAAAGTGTAAAATTAAAGCAGGAAATTTTGACTTTCTAAATCTTTGATTCATTAACAGGTCTGGTTGCTTGTTTCCAACAGTTGAATCCATCTAATTCTGCTGCTGAATTTAGTCATTTCTTTAGGGCAGATGCATATAAGCTAGTATTCTATAGAACAGCTGCTAATACGGCTCTGCTGAATCACAGCGTCATAGAAATAGTTTTGAGCACACTACTTGTGCATAGAATTGTGTCTCTAAGGGGGCAAATTTTTCAGTGAGGAGAGCCTATATTTGGATCCAAACCACCATAGTGATTTAAGCCTTCAAAAACTTTGCTTGTGGTTTGCTGTATCTGAGATAATTTTTGCCATTGGAGAAAATTCAATTTTCACATTTACAGGAAAAAGAAAGAAGGAAGGAAGGAAGGAAGGAAGGAAGGAAGGAAGGAAGGAAGGAGGGAGGGAGGTAGACAAGAAAGAAAGTGGGAGAGAAAGAAAGAGAAAGAGAAAGAAAGAAAAAGAAAGCGAAGGAAGGAAGGAAAGAAAGAAAGAAACGAGAAAGAAGGGAGAAAGAGAAAGAAAGAAAGAAAGGAGAAAGAAAGAGAAAGAAAGAAAGAATTGTGATTTTGGAAAAATGTCCAAGTTAGGCCAAAGTATGCCTCATTGCATGTGTGTTCAGCATTAGGGAGAAAATAAATGTGCTGTTTTCATATTTTTGCTTCAGGGTCAGCCAATATCCATCTACCATGTAACAGCTCTGAGGGGGGTGGGGGGAAGCTTCACTTAATGATAGAGCTGCCAGAGTAAACAGTGCTCCGAACCAGGGAAATCTAAAGCACATGCGTTATTGTCAGGTTTGGCTTAGCTAGTTTGGCTAATCAAAACAGCAGCTCTGCTTTTAAAAACTATTTCTGCTTAAGCTGCTAGCAGCTTATCAAGACAAGAATAGGCAGGAATGCCAGTCAGAGCTGCGCTCCATGAACTGTGAATAAAGTGACACATCAGATCTAATTCTTAAAGAGACGCAATATGACAGTCTACCATAAATTTAATTATTTTTGTTTTAAAAAATCTTACCTTTTTATTCTAGCTCATAGCATTGTTTGCAGCACCAAAGGTTTATATAATATGAAAATGAATTCTTACAGAAAAGAAACATAAAGAGGAAATACTAACTATTATGATGCATACCTTTGATATACTGCATTTGCAGATAAATATGGCAGAGAAATTAAGAGCCAATTGCAAATCTTAAGTATGGGAATTGGAAAGCACAGGCAAATTTGCATGTATATTTATACTTCGTTCTCAAAATATCTCAATGTGTTTAGCAACAGCTTAGAAGCTCCCTTTGTGTGTGTGTGTGTGTGTGTGTCTGTGTGTGTGTGTGTCTGTGTGTGTGTGTGCATGAAAAAATATTTCCTGCAACTTTGACCAACTTCACATATAACATCCCATCTTTATTTAATGTATAAATCCATGTAAAAATTAAAAGACACACACACAGTGGCACATGAAAAATAGTGCAAATCTTCCAGGCTTCTAAAATTCACCCTTAAACAAAGTGTTATTTTTTTTAAAAAATCAAAAGAACATGAACAAAATGAAACTCTGTTACAGAACCGTCCTCTTCTCGATAGGGTACATCAGTCCGCCGTGGGGAAAGCTCAATAATCTTCAGTGAAATTCAAATTTTCTAAAACTCAGTGGGTGCTAGTTTGCAAACATCTGATAATTCCATAATTCAATCCAATGGGGACTGGCTTTCTAGCAAATGAGCATTCTGCAGCAGAACACCTCAAAAAAGACCAGGTCATTACCATGGGCATTGACATACTTTTACAGGGAGAGCTTTAACTCTAAACTGAGATGAGCACCACCCATCTATCAAGATGTTTCTGGATCTCACCTGGCTTTTCTCAAGGATTCTCACTGCCTGGCAACTCAACAAGAGTTAAGCATTTTCCTGTGTAATCAATAGGGTTGCAGAAGTCTGATGGCTCCCTGGGCATAGGAGGAACATACTCGTGTGTGGATAATTTTTTTAAAAGGAGATCCCTGGCTACTAAGTATGAAGTTAAATCTTGGCTCCAAATTGTTACATTTACAAGCAATAGTTTTATTTTACGGTATTTGGTTCTCTCTTTTTTCTCCCTTAGAATGGAAAACCAAGTTCTTTTAATGTTTGAGAACTTCTTGGCACGTGATTATATAAATATGTTTTAGTAGTCTTGTCCAAAATCCACAACAAGCATTCAGAAGATTTTTATGGTTGTTTTGAAGGGCTGACTTTAACCTGGATTAGAATGTTTTTTAACATTTGTAAAGATGTAAAAATACAGTTTAATCTCATTAAAAATAGCTATTTTTAATCAATGCTAGGCAGTTTATATAAATGAAGAATGACTTAAAAATAATAAAAACATGATTATTCCATATTTTAAATATCTACAAACCAATTAGGATGCGTGGCTCAGTGACTAAGACACCTAGCTTGTCAATCATAAAGGTCGATGGTTTGAATCCCTAGCACCGTGTAATGGAGTGAGCTCCTGTTACTTGTCCCAGCTTCTGCCAACCTAGCAGTTCAAAAGCATGTAAAAATGTAAGTAGAAAAATAGGGACCACCTTTGGTGGGAAGGTAACAGCGTTCTGTGCGCCTTCATCATTTATTCATGCCAGCCACATGACCACAGAGGCATCTTCGGACAGCGCTGGCTCTTCGACTTTGAAACAGAGATGAGCACCACCTGCTAGTGTCAAGAACAACTATCACATATTTGCGAGGGGAACCTTTATCTTACCTTTACCTTACAAACCAATCTTCTTTAATTCTCAGAGCTGACAACTTTCATCCAGTGTCTCCAGGGGTGGGTTTCTCGCCCCGTTCCAACCGGATCGGTTGAAACGAGGCCGGCGGCACGCGCGTGCACGCACGCGGCGCACGCGTGCACGCACGTGGCGTCCTCGCGCACGCACGTGGCGCGCGCATGCGTATTAGCGTCTGCGCGATGCTCCAGCTGCTCCTGGAGGATCGCGCAGGCGTTCTGCGCATGCGTGGAAAGCGCGAAATTCAAAAAAAACGGGTAAGGAGCGGGCACGGGTGTGCGGGCGCGCGCGAGCGCGGGGGGGGGCCTTCGCCGTTCCCGGAAGTTACTTACTTCCGGGTTCGGCGACCAACCGGATCGCAGGGACCGGTGCGAACCGGTTGAAACCCAGCCCTGAGTTTCTCCTTCTGCTACTCTCCTTCAATGAACTGAAAATGGGGAAACAATGGAAGGAATCATGGATTGGGATCCAATAATTATGAGAAGCCATGCCCAGTGATATAAATTAGGTTTTCCACCTTATATCTTAAATGTCTTATGATACTATGAACAGCATACTCCGATGTCCCATTACAAACTGGTTTTGGAAATTTCTTTCCTTAAATGTACCATTTAACAATACTGTGAAAACTCCACTAGTTGTGTGAAACTTTTTTTCATATGTCTTTCAATCAATGTAACAAAAAGTGGGGGACGGGGGAGACACTTCCTTTGATTCCTGATCAATTTTGTTTCCCTAAACATAAGACATGGGTCTCTTTTACTTTATCCAGGAGCCAGTAACTCCAATATGAAGTGGTCTGAGACATCCTATAAAAATATTAAATATAATAGGAAAACACAGATTTCTATATTAATGCTGAAACCCTTCTGGACTGGACCATGTTCAGCAGCTATGATGAATATATGTATAAGCACAAAAACCAACTAAATGTCAGTTGAAGCTATTAACTACTCAAGAAAGATTACATAGAAGTGTCATCACTGGCCCCAAACATGTATAATCTTGTTTTCCCATTAAAAAAAACATTTAATGCTGAAGGAGATGACATTTCCTTCCTTTCTTAAACAAAAATGGAGCAGTGAAGCTAGCCGTATATGGGTAAGTATATTTTCCTTCCATAAGAACTAACAGGAACTTTGAACAAAGTCTTTAAATCAGGAGAATGACTGGAGTGTTAAGAGCCCATCCCGCTGTCGCTATCATATCCAGAGCTCCCAAGAGTTAGCTTGAAATATAACTATGCAACCTTCTTATGACTGGATACCAAACTTGGAAAATAGCTCGACTAACTTTGTTATTCAAAGAAGACTAAGATTCCCAAGTTTAGAACATTACTTGGAAAAACTGGGTTTCCATCTACTGGGCATAGTAGGAACAATATATTGTAACCATGCAGGATAGAAGAGAGTCGATATGGGGTAGCAGGTGACTGGTATCAGGAAGATCCAGGTTCTAAGCCACCCTCACCGGCAAAAGATCAGAAAGTAACTTTGGGCCTGTTGCTCTCCCTCTGGCCAGATTATTTCACAGGGCTGTCATTGTATGGAAAAATAGGAAGAGAGAACAGTACTAATGCCACCTTATGATTTTTAAAGGCAAGGTAGGTTGTACATCTAAACACTGGTTGACTAACTTTGCATCCACTGAGTGCTTAGAACACCAAGTTTTCAAATCACACATTAGAGACCAAACACCACAGAGAGTTTTTAACTGGAGACGGACAAGTTAGACAAGTCTGTCATGCCTCAAATATCTTAAAAACCACCTGAATATACACCATTCTATGACTGATTCAGAATTTATGCCAAATCAGAACACATTCCTACTCCTAAGGTTTTTTTTTAAAAAAATAGGATATCTATAATCACATATCTCCTAAATCATACATATTTTGTCCATTCATAGTATTTCAAGCATGACAACAAAATAAGCAGTGGCAGGAAAACATTCAAAAAACCCCAAAGCACTGGATTTTTTTTTTTTTTTTTTTTTTTTTTGTAGGTTAAATAGAATTTTCCCAGGCTAAACAGGCAACAATATGGATCCAGCATAATCAAAACCATACTGTGTAAAGTACAGGGAAGCAGCAGAAGCTGTACTATGAAAAAGATACATGCAGAAAATTAATCCTGAAGTCCTACAAAATGCTACCCGAGTCTATAAATTTATTTCAAGTACTCTAAATCGGAGTAAATGAAATAATCAAATGATTTTGAAGGTTCAGTATTTTGTTCCATTGACAAACCTTTATTAACAGGCCTTTAATCCTTTCATACTGTATACATACTGTTTTTGCTTCTTGTGATTCAAAAGTATTGGGTAGGATTAATAAGCAGATCAGTATCACAATTAAATATTTGATTGTATTGTAACAGATTGGTATTATTTTCTTAAACCTTCCCCCCTTTAACAATAACAATAGGAAACTTTCCCATTTTAAAAAAACCTTTAGCAATAGGAATGTGTGAGGTGGTTAGAGTGCAGTACTGCAGGCTACTTCAGCTGACTGCTAGCTGCAGTTTGGCTGTTCAAATCTCACCTGCTCAATGTTGACTCAGCCTTCCATCCTTCCGAGGTGGGTAAAATGTGGCCCCAGATTGTTGGGGGCAATATGCTGACTCTATAAACCACTTAGAGAGGGCTGTAAAAGCACTATGAAGTGGTATCTAAGTCTAAGTGTTATTGCTATTATATGAGCATTCATGAATGCGGGTGTGCAAAGAAAAAAAGTTCAGAAGATCAGAAGGCTTGCATAGATTGGCTGCAGTAATAATGCCTTTGGTGATAAACTGAACTGGTCCTGTGGTATTTGGATCAATGTGCTGGATAGGAAATTGCAGTAAGCAGACAAATGAGAAACAGAATCTCCCCTAAAGAAGATGTGGGGTTAGTGGACTAATGCTGGTTTGCCCAGAAACATATCATCAACTCAAGTGAAAGAAAAACACTTACCCCAATTTCCCCAGAAGGGCCTAGACTAGCTGAGGGAAAAGTAAAGTACAGGCAAGAATATGGATCATATGTAGAATTTTGTTCTTGATGCTATGCTGTAGCATAACCCCCTAACAACTGTAAGGAATATAAGTTGGGGCTAGTAATATTCAACTTTTTGAAACAGGCTGTCAAGCATCTTATTTTCTTATTACCCCTTTGACTCTTCTATGTTCCCATAGACCAGGGGTGTCAAACTTGTATCATCATGGCAGTGTCACGTGGCATATTGCAACTTTTCTCCCTTCACTAAACTGGGCGTGGGCGTGACCAGTGTGTGACGCATTTGGCCCGCGGGCTGCAAGTTTGACAGGCCTGCCCTAGACCATTTCTCATGCCACAGTGAAAACTTTCTGGATAAACGTTACTAATTCTGTACGTTTAGAATACCCTTACTCTATTTATCTCATGCCTTTTATTGTTTTATCAATGTATAAAATACAAAGAAAAATAAAAAAAATAGGAAATTAAGGGAAGGAAAAAGTGAGGGGAAAATATGACATACAAGAGAAGGAAAAAAATGTGTTGACTTCCAAATACTTTCTCTCTAAACATGAGTGCAAGGAAAATGAAAATGCAGGTTCAATTACTCCTAACTATATAGATTATATTGTAAATAGCATATTATTATCCTGATGTCTTTTTTTAAAAAAAAAAACCATTTCATTATATCACATTGTTTCAACTTTCGGGAAAAAGAAAAACGTATGCTAAATAATTCAAAAACATGTTCAGTTAAAACAATACAAATGTTGTAGATCAGGGTAACTATACATTTTCTGTCCATGCAACTGTCCTCTCTCAAAACCAGCCACTTCAAAAGTTCCCCAACCACATCTGAAAAACCCTTTTGTTTACAATACTTGCAGCCCAGTTGAATTCCACATGAGAATTAAGCAACCTCTTCTAATCAGGCATTCCTGGCTAAGATTAAAGATGCACTAGATACAGATGATTGGAATTGACTAGCATTCCAGGAATGAATTGTTACCCCACTCCAGTTTAATTAGATAAATGGCTAGGAACAATCCTGTAGATAGGGACCAGTGCAATTTCTGAGCTGAATCAGGGCAAAGTAACAAAGTGGGTGGTAATGGGAAAGTTCTAGAATCTCCCACATGACACAGCAATGGAGCCGCTTGATGGGCGCACACTAGCTGTGTACACATAAAACACTAAGAACTTTTGAAACCAGGATTTGTTGAACAAGAAGGAGGCCGTGGCAAGCCAGCTCTGTATTGTTGCTAAGAAAAAACAAGCAACAAACCACAGATATATTCTTGTAATCATTAGTTGTAAAAGTTGACTCAAAATAGTATTTACCACCGGTCAGGAATACCTTATCTTAGCTTGGTCTAGGAAAGCATGTAGAGTGGGCTTTTTTTAATCACTGTCCTTCAGGTGGAAATAGGATCTTTCATCCCAAACAGTAAGTTAGGCAAATGTTTATAATGATATAGCAGGAAAGGCTCCAAACTGACTGAAGCACTCTCTTTTGCATGCTTCTATTCATTTTATAGAATTTATAAACTATAAAGGGAGAATATGATCCAAAACTAACACTAGGAACAAAGGAAGAGAAATCGCTTGTGGGGTGTACAGATATACATACATATATATTTTAAATCAAACCAACAGATGAAGCCAAGGTTTTTCACTAATTCTAAAAACATTTGCCTTACACAGTTGGCCATATCCCAATCTTTCACTTGCTTTCTGAACACCATCTTGAAAGAATAGGGATGCATCAAAAAGAGTTGGCTGCAAACCTAAGGAGGTTTATGAGATGCAGCTGGATCCATATCATAATCTACCTTCAGTTCTCAGGACATATGCACATGTTTTATGGGTAGGTCTTCTGTAAATGGCAGCGTTTGCCTGCCAAATACATGTAAGTAGGAGCTAGGAAAAGAATTAAATTCCTTCTACCTATGAGCCAGAACTGTGATCATCCCGGATGTGATCTTCTTGTGTTTTCTGCTGAAGCATCATTTTTGGAGCACAAAATGGAAATGCATGCTACAACCTCATGTTTGCTGTGCCATTGGAGTAGCTAAGTGCAGACTGAAAACAGAATGATGTGGAAAGCCCACACACTCAGAGAGAAAAATATCCCCCAAATTAAATCTATTGTGGTATGTTATGTTCCCTTTGGGATCATTCTGTTTATCCTATGACTGACTTGACTATGAGTCAAGTTCTAAACATCTATTGTCATTAAACAATGTTCCCTTATAAGACATTTGTGCAAAATGGTTACTGCATGCAACAGTTTTCTTTCGGCCAATCCAATTCTTCATGAGTATTTAGGCAGATACCTTCATCCTAGGCAACTGCAGATTGTAAATCTGGACTAATCCACAATTAAAATTAAATGAAAATCCTGATCCTTATTCCTAACTCTTCCCTTTTAGTTTAAGGACTTACAAGGTATCTAAATAATAACTAGAACAATTTAGTCCAAACTATTTATTGGCAAAATAATCAGTCATTGTGGCAGGTTTTGTATTTTAGAAAGTAATATACTTTATTTCTGAAATAAGAGTTTCTTTAATTTGGAAGAGTAACATAAGAAATCTGTGATGGGGAGAAAAACATACCTATCCTGCACCTAAAGATGGGAATATACTTGATGCTTGATAGATCTTCAAAGATTCTCCTATAGGGTCCTTCAAAGTTATATATGTCAGTATTTATCTACTGAGTAGCTGAAGTCACACCCGTTTAAAGGAACCTATGAAAGACTTAAAAAAAAATCATCCCAAAGTCGGGCTATAAGAGTTAAATGGCTTTCATCACAAGCCTCAAAAAGACCCCTGAAACCTCAGTGGAATTCAGTTTTCCCATTAGCCTGGATGGAAACACTGCTCTGACATGAATCCAGTTTCCACAATGATCAGATTATCCAAGCATTTTTCAAAAGCATGCAGAGCATGGGCCTATGGAATACTGAATGTTGTGTTTTACTGTTTAATTTACTTTTGTTCACATCTCTTTTTGTATTTGTCCTTCACTCCCTTTCCCCTTTGATTGAAGCCGCCCTGAGTCCCCTCAGGGAAAAGGGCGGCCTATAAATGTGCAATAAATACAAAATACAAAATACAAATACTTTCCAATCTCTTAATGATAGATCTACTCTGGGTCAGAGGACTAGGAAAGGAAAAGGAGGGGGCTTCAAATGGTAAGCTGGCAACAGTCCAAGCTGCTGCCCAATTCTCTTTCCCAGCAGGATATGGGGGATGGGAGGTTGTGCGATTTTTTCTCTGCAGCGCTGGTTGAATCTGATCTATTTTCAAACTGGATTGTGGTTTTGCCAGCTTCTCCTCCACATCAAATATGTTCTCATATTCTGTTTTCAAAGAGTTTTCTGCTTCTAGAGAAACAAGTGGGCACATGAACAGGCAGATGGGTGGGGTATATAGCTACTGTATGTTACATAACTTCTTTCAACTTTGGGTAAGGTTGGGAAGAATAAAAATTATGTGATATTCAGCCAATGGGCTGAAATCTCTTTAAAATGTTTGGAAGAGTACTGTAGGGTTAATTAAAACCAGTTTGTGCCAGCTTATTGTCCTTTTTCAAATCCCTAGTGCAGCGTATCTGAGTGAGCTGTTACTGGTTCCAGCTTCTGCCAACCTAGCAGTTCGAAAGCACCTAAAATTGCAAGTAGAAAAATAGGGACCACCTTTGGTGGGAAGGTAACAGCGTTCTGTGCACCTTCGCCATTGAGTCATGCCGGCCACATGATCATGGAGATGTCTTCGGACAGCATTGGCTCTTCAGCTTTGAAATGGAGATGAGCACTGCCCCTAGAGTCAGGAACGACTGGCACATATGTGCAATGGGAGCCTTTACCTTTATTGTCCTTTTTGACATTCACAATAAGAACAGATATGACTTTTATATTCTTGAACTGCATGTTCAACTACAACTCTTTTCCAATGGGACAGTTTCAAATGTTCTGGATGATACGGCCCTCATTTCCTGAGATTTTAGCCAATGCAGATGGAAGATTGAATAGTCGTTGCATATACAAACCTCCAATGATTGGATGTTCTCAGAAACAAGGCTGCCTGAGAAAAACAGGGATGCTTCATGCACGACAGTTTGAAATATTGTTACTGAATTAAATGCTGGATAAAGCACCTGCACTTTTTTAAAAAAATTGCTCTGAAGTTTTTGATGTTATTTCTTTAGGCCACTGAAAAATGAATGATGATCATACCTCAGAAGGCATTTTGAGAAAGTTATCAGAAGAGAAGGAAAGTGCATTTAAAGACTAACTTTGCCTGTTATCTGTTACTACAACTGTACTGCCAAACAGAGCAATGTGGAAAAATTAATTATTAGTGCTGCAAAGTATTAGAATTGCAAATGCGATAGAAAAACAAATTGCCTTGCTCACTTCCATCTTTTTCAATCAGGCACGATTAGGTTATAGATGGACCAAACCAAATGTTGGCTGCATTTCTGATCACTATTAGAAAGTAACCCTGAATTGCCATTAATCTAGCAAAAAAAAGGGTATAGATGATAGGTAGGTAGGTAGGTAGGTAGGTAGGTAGGTAGGTAGGTAGATAGATAGATAGATAGATAGATAGATAGATAGATAGATAGATAGATAGATAGATAGATAGATAGATAGAAGCTAGATGAGAGAGAAAAAAGAGGGGAGGAGAGTGGGAGAGAGAGGATAGATAATTTAAAAAAAAACACCAAGCACATATGGGGAAAAGGTGAGTGGAATATGGTATTGGAAAACTACTAATTTCTGCAAAGCTTAGGCTATGGGCTACAACTCCCACTATCAAAGAAACTTCATTTTTTTTCCAATTGTTTAAAAAGTTCTGATCTTTACAACATGGAAAGTCTGTTTGATTGGGGCAGGGGAGATATCTTGACAAATTTCAAAGACATAGTTACTGAACAGGATTTTACTGAATAAGATTTTATAAGTTTTTGTTCTTCTCATGACAAGGAGAAGAATAAAAACTTCATAAACTTCATAAACTTCCACCAAAGCTTCACAAATACCAGCCACCTTTCAGCACTTAGTCTGAAAAGTTAATAGCTACCTTGATCAGTCCTGGGATCCAGGTTTTGTTGACAAATTAGTAAACATATCATAGTAAATTTTCACACAGTAATGCCAAGCCACTTCCATACTGTGGTCATAGAAAAATAAATGTAGTCCTCAAAGATCACACCTGACCTAAGCTACATTTTGCATTTTGATCTGGTAAAATTCCCAACAAAGAATGAGACAAGTTATTCAGTTCTGCACGGGCAACTGTCTGTATTAATGCTTGGTTCAGTTCTACATGCTGCTACTATTGGAACATGTAGAAGTCTGTGCCAAACGAAGACTCTCCGTGCAAATATAGCAAGCTAATTTTGCAACAGCTCAACCATGCAAAGAGTGGAGTCTGGAGGAGCAGGAAGGGGGTGGGGTGTTTCTCCAATACCACCAAACATCAACCCCCAAATCTGAGCTCGTGACAGGTGCAAGTCATTAGGTTTTCAGCAGCAATTAAACTGCAGCTGTTCATTTGTGCCTGGAATACAACTGGATGTTCTGGAAGGTGCAAACTGGGTTCTCTGAAAGGCATTCCCCTCCTCCTTTAAAAAAAAAAGAAAGAGGATCCAGGGAAACCTATATACAAAATGGGCATGTGGAATAACTACCCAGAAATTTAACAGGATCAGATGCATTCTGTGCACTATTTTCACTGTAGCCTTGGCACAAAACTTTTGCTTGACACATCTTCAGTGCCTAGACAAATCCTACTGTTGGGCTGTACAAATGAATCTTTTCTTTTTGACTCCTGGCAATTGCCTGGATTCATCCCTCCAGTTTTCTTGGGAAGATTTCTGGAAATGGTTTTCCATTATCTGCTTCTCAGGGCGGAGAGCGAGTAACTGCCCCGTGGTCACCCAGCTGGCTTAATGCATAAGGTGGACTAGAACTCATGGTCTCCCAGTTTCTAGGCTGGCACTTTAACCACATCTTCAAATTGGCTCTTTTTACTATCACCTAATCTAAGAGGCACAACTCCAGTTAAGTCCCTTTAGGTGTTGTGGCCTGTCGGTCGTGAGACCCTCCAGCACCTGAATCAGAGGAAGAGGAGGCAATGGAGTCAGGGTCAGCATCAAAGCAACCTGAGAGCTCCAAGAGGGAAGAAGGATTGGACCTGTCAGAGAGAGAGAGAGACAGACAGACAGACAGAGGCAGATCCTGATCCATCAGCCCTCAGGTCTGGATGTGGCTGATGAGGAAGAGGACAAACAGCTGGGTCCCACTGTTCCCTCTAAGGTGCGCGGCTGCATGGCTGCGCACGTGGCAAGAAAACACCGCGCAGCAGTTTCTAACTGCCGCGCAGTGATTTCTGTCACAGGCTCCGGAAGCTGAGGGGCCTCAGAAAATCTAGGATTAACAGGGGCGTGGGGATGGCGGCAGGAGCTTATGCGGCACAGCCAATCTCCTAGGTCCTCCTAGGCGCTGGCTGCACTTCTCATTACCGTCAGTCACCCTGTGTTCAGCAAAGAAAATGCAGGGAAGTCCTTTGCAGGTGGCTAGAACTGGCCACCTGCAAAGGACCTCCCCAGACTTGTTTTGATAAGCACGGAGCGACTGATGATAGTTTGCACCAGCCGTGGCCTCTCAAACTAGTGTCAGTCGCCCCGTGTTCAGCAAAGCAAGCCTGGGGAGGTCCTTTGTGGGCAGCCAATCCTAATACAGAGCCCAGCTCAGGTGCTCCATGTGGAGGGGGAGGCACCGCTGCCGCTGCCATGGGCGGGGGCGTCAGCAGGAGCTTTGGCGGCTTCACCTCAGCCGCAGTGCCAGGCAGCAAATGTGGTGGTGCTGTTGGAGGAGGAGGCAGCAGCAGTTATTCTGGTTGTGGCGGGGGCTCGTCGGCATTTTCAGTGGCAGCCATGCCCCCAGTGAAAAAAACGAAGATGGAGCAGATTCACGCAGATGACGTTGCTGCAACATGACTGGAGGAGGAATTCTGGGAGTTGAAGTCCACAAGTCTTAAAGCTGTCAGTTTTGAAGACCCCTGGAGTTTTTTCCCCTAAAGGGTTATGGGTGCAAGGATCTTGTAACTTGACAGCTTTCAGACTTGCACACTTCAATGCCAGAGTTCCTGAGCCAACATGACTGGAGGAGGAATTCTGGGAGTTGAAGTCCACAAGTCTTAAAGCTGTCAGATTTGAAGACCCCTGGGGTTTTTCCTAAAAGGGTTAGGGGTGCAAGGGTCTTGTAACAACAGCTTTAAGACTTGCGTGCTTCAAATGCCAGACTTTCTGAGCCAAAATTTTGGTTGCTAAGCAGGAGCGTTGTTAAGTGATACTGATATTATATAACACTTTTAATTAAGTGGGTACCTTGAATAAACATAACTTTGAGTTTCAAATAATACTGATTTCATTGTTGTCTTAGGTGACATCTGTGAAAAAAATTCAGGTGCTCAGGCATGAAAATGTGCCAATCAAACACTATACTTTTCTGCTCACCCTGAAAAAAAATTAGAGGGAACATTGCTGGGTCCAGCGCCTGATGCATGGATGCGCAGAAGGCAGAGGAGAGGAGAACAGTGGAAATCTGTGGGCTGATCCTTGCGACAGGAAAGCTGCTGCTGCTAGCAAAACTTTATCCTAGCTCTGGGGATAAAAGGCAGGGGGCAGAGATGAATGTGGCAGACAACTATTCATCTCCCTGCCAAACAGACTTGTTAGCCTGCAGTAAGAGATAAAACTTTTTGCCGGGGCTGCTGGCGCTCCTAATAGAGGAGTCATTGCCTCAACTACAGAGGGTTTATCATGTTTGGGGAGCTGGGTCAGAACAATAGGACTACAATAGTAGTAACTTATATGGAATTATTCATCCTCATTGAGTGAGCAAGCTGATAATTCAGGAATTCAATTTTCGGATGTCTACAGAATTCATTTTATATAATGCTGCATGGTATTTGGTTCCTGGAAATCAGACTCTGAGATAGATAGATGATAGACAGACAGACAG
The DNA here is from genome assembly GCF_009769535.1 of Thamnophis elegans. Lineage (NCBI taxonomy): Eukaryota > Metazoa > Chordata > Lepidosauria > Squamata > Natricidae > Thamnophis > Thamnophis elegans. The sequence goes on along the minus strand of NC_045544.1, from coordinate 43,701,338 downwards.
ACAGACAGACAGACAGATAGATAGATAGATACACACGCACACACATATATACCTATCTACATACATACATACATACATACACATACATACAAACACACACACACACACACACACACAAATCCATTAGTTAAGTCTTAGCAATAAACACCTGGACTCTATCAAAAACAAAGAGTCTTATTCTGTATGTACAGCTTGCTTGGTGAACATACAAAAGAAGAAAAAAAACCAAACTGCCTAATCCAGAACTTGACCAGGGATTGTGTGTGTTTTATGATGTGGCAGCATAATGGAGATCAAGACCAAATCAAATAAATAACAACTGGGTACCAACAAAAAGAAATCTGCTTAAGCCTTAAAGTAATCAGAAACAAAGACCCAAGACTGCTGAAACTTCTGTGTGTGTTTCCTCCCCTCCCCTTTCATTAATAACTAAATAGCCACGAAGAATTGCTAACGTAGCCTTTAATAACTTGCAAATAGCTGTAATAACTTACAAGATTTTTGCCAAGACATGAGCATGCCCTAAAGGAATGATCATCAATCATTTCAATTTTAACACACTGCTTGTGTCCAACCCATCTTTAAAGCTGCACGTGCCTTTCCAGTTAACACACACACACACATACACACACACACACACATCCCATAGAGGAAAAAATGTACCTGATGGAATTTGCCAGCACAGGTTTAACCGTTTATCGAACCTGACTCCTTATCTGAAACCTCTCTCCAGAAACTGGAACAATCTTTCTGGCATCTGTTGATTGGCAGAGCAAATTTTTCCAGGTGGTACAACTAGACACCGAGAATTACATGCCAACCATGTTTTGTCAGGGATTTTGATCAAAGGAGAAAACCCCATATGACTAATGTTAAATGTCATGTTTTTAGTACCTGCAACATATCTACATAAACAGCTTTCAAAAACTACTGGTAGTGAAAAACGTTTGAAACAAAGATACAAGTGAGAGAATTGAGTGGGCAAGCTGAAGCCTGCAGGCAAAAAGAAAAGAAAGAAAAAAGAAAGAAAAAGGAGGGGGGAATCCATCTGTACTTTATTTGTCAGAGATTTACAATCGGAAAACTTTAACTCTACAGTTGATACCCAAGATTATGCTTCCTGAAACCAGTGTATTCAAATAACTTTGAGGCTACAGAAGATCCCTGGGACAGTGGAATCTAATGAAGAGTCACAAACTGATTTCCCACAATTAAAAAAGCTGGCAAAGTATTGCAGTATATTTAATGCAGTATTATTAAAACATAAATCCCGCTAATAGCAAAGTTGCAGGTATAAAATAGAATCTGGGATAACAGAAGGAATCCTTGCCGAAGATAGCACCTCTTCCTAATTAAACGTACAAATCCATACTGAGTAACCAAAAAGCAGTTGTCTACCCAAAGCTTCAGATATTGCAACAAAATAACCCACCAAATGACTCATCTAGAGAAATGTTTCTGATGCATAATGTTAAGTTTAAAATTGCAAAAGCCAGATTTGAAGTATGTTTAAAACTTAGTGTCAGCCTCTGCTTCGCTGCTGCTTTTCGGCTGCCATTGAAACGGGGAGGGGGGGCATGGGAGGGGAATCATTATGTACTGGAGGATTGTTATTAGGAGTTATTCTGACCATCTCTCTGTGCATGTGGAAGAAGGGAGTTTCCCGCTGAGGCCAACTGTCCAGCATTCCAACCTGATGATGATTTTTTTAAAAGATATTTTTTAATTTCCATTTTCACAACATACAATCACATGTATACTATACATAGCCAGTATCATATAGTAACAAATAATGATCACATCAGTTCCTCTTGTCATCTTATTAGCTCTTCTGCTCTCCATACACCTCCCTCTTCTACCTCTCTCCTACTTCCTATCTTCCCTCCATCATCCCTTCCCTCTCTACTTCCCCTTCCCCTCTCCCTCTCCTCTCCCTACATTCCACTCCTCCCTATCCTCATCCTCCTCATCCTCCCCCCTCACCCTCTCTCCTATCCCTCTCTTCCCATATTTCTTTCCACTCCTCCTTATCCTCCTCATCTTCCCCCCTCACCCTCTCCCCACCCCCTCTTCCCATATCCCCTCTATTTCCCACTCTTCCTCTCATTGGTGTATTTTTGCTTCTGAGCAAACTCCAATCTATGTTTATAGTATTTATACTTCCATAACAGTATACTTAACATATCAAAGTTATAAAGAGAGTTATAGTTATAAAAATAAGAGAGAACAGTATACATGTGCAATCATGTTACGTTAAAGTCTAACACCCCTCGTAAAACCTCCCTCCCTCCTACCCTCCCCCCCAACCCCACCCCCCAGCCTTCCCTCCCCCAGCTTCCCAGAACCCATACACGGTGTAAATCTTTAACAAAAACAGTCTAAAATATATTGGAAAAAAGAGGAAGAAAAAAAAACAAACAAAAAACCCCCCAAAAATTGATAACTTCTTTACATTGAGCTTAGCTCCTCCTTGCTAAACTAACTTCAAACAATTTATATCAGTCCTGGTGTTAATCATAAGCTATCTGGAATTTCTTAGTCCCGTGTTTATTTTGAGTATAATCAGTCTGTTTTTCCCCATCTCGTTTATCCATATTTATTTTGTATATAATCAATCCATTTTGCCCAGACTCATTTATATCTCTCGTTTAATTGGTGCTTAAGATATGCAGTATTTTAGCCATCTCGGCTAAATTTGTGACTTTCAGTGACCTTTCTTGAATTATAGGCAAGTCTTCCTTCTTCCATTATTGCGCCACCGACAATCTAACTAAAGTTATTAAGTGCAAAGTCAAATTAATCTCTACAGCTGTACATTCAGTCCATAAATGTATCCTTATTCATATTAAAAACAAAGTATTCTGCTAACAAATTTTACATTCATTAATATATTTCTCATGTCTAAATAAATTTTCATTCAGTCTCCCATCACCTTCTTGATTACATCACCCTTCCCAACTCCATCCCAACTGGGTTATGAACTGATGAAAATCTGGCACATATTTTGTTTTGTTTTTTGACACTGCACCCCCCTCCCTTGTGGTTGTAAGCCGCCCTGAGTCCCCTCAGGGAAAAGGGCGGCCTATAAATCCCAATAAACTCTATAAACTCTATATCTTTATCTTCATCACTTTAGAAAAAAAATCATTGGTAATTAGTTGATTGTTGTTGTTTTTTTTAATTGTTGATCCATTCGTCTGGTAATCACACGGTTTTGACTTTGTTCCTTGGCGCCTTGAACTTCTGAGGAAGAGAGATGATCCATCCTTGTTGCTAGTTGTGTAGTTTGCTGTCTATCTTGTTCTTCTCGTTCTCTTTCTCTGGGTCCAGGTGGGGCAGGATGTCCAGCCTTCAAGATATTATGATAAAAGTCCTGAGCTTCCCCTACTGATTTAAGATGGTATCTTTGCCCCTCAAAGATGAATGAAAGTCCAACTGGTACCTCCCATCTGAACTGTAGCTGACGATTTCTAAGCTCTTCAACTAAAAAACCATAGTCTTTCCTGGATCTTAACATTTGAGGTGGAAGCTCTTTCAGAACAATCACTTCCTGGCCCCCAATTTGAAGTTTAGTTTTATAGGACTCTTGCAATATCATATTCCTCAGGTCCCTTGTAGTAAAGTAAACCACAATGTCCCTTGGGAGCTGCTTCTATTTCGCCAGCCAGGAGTTAGGTCGATAAACCTTATCAATTTGCCAATCATAATTTATTTATTTTTATTTATTTATTTTATTAGCATTTATAGGCCGCCCTTTTCCCTGAGGGGACTCAGGGCGGCTTATAATGATAGGGGAGGGGAGTGCAGGACAAAACACAAAAAGAAAATGTGAATAAAAATAATTAGCAATAAAAAAACCCCAACATTCATTCAACATTCGGGAGGGGCGAAAGTAAAATTTTATCCCCAGGCCTGACGGGATAGCCAGATCTTGAGGGCTGTGCGGAAGGCCTGGACGGTGGTGAGGGTGCGGATCTCCACGGGGAGATTGTTCCATAGCGTCGGGGCTGCAACTGAGAAGGCTCTCCTCCGCGTAGTCGCCAGTCGGCACTGACTGGCGGATGGAATTCGGAGGAGGCCTACTCTATGCGATCTGATGGGACGAAGGGAGGTAATCGGCAGAAGGCGGTCTCTCAAATAGCCAGATCCACTACCATGGAGCGCTTTATAGGTGGTAAGAAGGACCTTGAAGTGCACCCGGAGACCAACAGGTAGTCAGCGCAGCTCACGGAGGATCGGTGTTATGTGGGCGAACCGTGGTGCGCCCACAATCACTCACGCGGCTGCGTTTTGGACTAGCTGAAGTCGCCGGATGCTCTTCAAGGGCAGCCCCATGTAGAGCACATTGCAGTATTCCAGCCTAGAGATCACAAGGGCTCGAGTGACTGTTGTGAGGGCCTCCCGGTTCAGGTAGGGCCGCAACTGGCGCACCAGGCGCACCTGGGCAAATGCCCCCCTGGTCACAGCTGATAAGTGGTGGTCGTAACTCAGCTGTGGGTCCAGGAGGACTCCCAAGTTGCGGACCCTGTCTGAGGGGTATAAATTTTGACCCCCCAGCCTGAGCGATGGAACGTCAGCCAAATTGTTGGGAGGAAAACACAACAGCCACTCGGTCTTGTCCGGGTTGAGTACCAGTTTGTTAGCTCTCATCCAGTCTTTAACAGCCTCAAGACCCTGGTTCATCACGTCCACCGCTTCATTGAGTTGGCACGGGGCGGACAGATACAACTGTGTATCGTCCGCGTATTGATGGTATTTTATCCCGTGCCTCCGAATGATCTCGCCCAGCGGTTTCATGTATATGTTAAACAGCAGGGGGGATAAGACCGAACCCTGTGGCACCCCATAAGTTAGGGGCCTCAGGGACGATCTCTGCCCCCCCACCGACACCAACTGCGACCTGTCCGAGAGGTAGGAGGAGAACCACTGCAGAACAGTGCTGCCCACCCCCACCTCCCGCAGTCGTCGCAGAAGGATACCATGGTCGATGGTATCGAAAGCCGCTGAGAGGTCAAGGAGAACCAGGATGGACACGTGGCCTCCATGTCTGGCTCTCCAGAGATCATCGGTCAATGCGACCAAAGCGGTTTCTGTGCTGTAACCGGGCCTGAAGCCTGACTGGAAGGGGTCAAGATAGTTAGCTTCCTCCAAGGTACGCTGAAGCTGGAAGGCCACCACCTTCTCAACAACCTTCCCCACAAAGGGGAGGTTGGAGACTGGATGGTAGTTATTAAGAACAGCTGGATCCAAGGACGGTTTCTTCAGGAGGGGTCTCACCACCGCCGTCTTAAGCGCGGTGGGGAAGTACCCCTCCCGAAGAGAGGCGGTAACAACCGCCTGGATCCAGCCTCGTGTCACCTCACTGCTGTTGGCAACCAGCCAGGAGGGACACGGGTCCAGTATACAGGTGGAGGCACTCACAGCTCGCATAGCCTTGTCCACATCCCCGGAGGCAACATCCTGAAACTCAACCCAGAGATGGTCTGCCAAGTCATTCCCTTGTGTCTCGGCTGGATCTGCGGGGGTGGAGTCCAGGTCCAACCGAAACCAAGCAACTTTGTCCGCCAAGAACTGAACATACTCCTCAGCCCTGCCCTGTAAGGGGTCCCCCGTCTCCCTCCTATTTAGGAGGGAGCGGGTTATCCTAAACAGGGCGGCTGGGCGGGACTCGGCAGACGCTACCAAGGTGGCAATGTGTGTTCTCTTAGCTGTTCTTAATGCCCGGATGTACTCCTTGGTGCATGCTGTCAAAAGTGCTCGGTTCGGTTCGGACCTATCGGATCTCCACTGGTGCTCTAGGCGTCTCCTCCGGCGCTTTATCTCCCGGAGCTCCTCAGTGAACCAAGGAGGCCTCCGGGAGCCGCTGACCCAGAGGGGCCGTAGTGGCGCAATCCGGTCCAGAGACTCTGACGCTGCCGAGTGCCAGGCAGCAGCAAGAGTCTCCGCCGAACTGTGGGCGAGAGTATCAGGAATAATCCCAAGCTCCGTCTGGAACCTTACAGGGTCCATAAGTCGCCTGGGGCGGAACCACCTGGTCGGTTCCTCCTCCCTACGGTGGGGGTTTGGCCTCCGGAAGTCTAGCCTCAGTAGGCAGTGGTCTGACCACGACAGGGGTATGATCTCATTACCCCTCAGACCAAGATCATAACTCCACTGCTCCGAGAGGAATACGAGGTCGAGTGTGTGACCCGCTGAGTGAGTCGGGCCTCAAATTATCTGGGTCAAGCCCATGGCTGTCATGGAAGCCATGAACTCCTGCGCTCCATCAGAGCGTTCACCGAGCGAAGGCAAGTTAAAGTCCCCCAGAACCATAAGCCTGGGGAACTCAACTGCCAGCTCGGCTACTGACTCGAGGAGCGAGGGGAGGGCTGCTGCAACGCAGTTGGGAGGCAGGTACGTTAGCAGCAGACCCACTTGACCCTTGAGGTCCAGCTTCACCAGTAGGGTCTCACACCCGACAAGCTCCGGAGCAGGGATCCTACGAGGTACTAAAGACTCCCGGACTACAATAGCCACACCGCCACCCCTTCCCTGGGCTCTCGGCTGATGAAGCACCTGAAATCCGTCTGGGCACATCTCTACGAGGGGGACTCCTCCCTCCGTGCCCAGCCATGTCTCAGTAATACATGCCAGGTCTGCCCCCTCGTCTAAAATTAAGTCCCGGACGAGGGGAGCCTTATGAACAACAGACCTGGCATTTAGCGACACCAGCCTGAGACCCTGGCCTTCCCAACAGATTATCAAAGGCTTCTGAGAGTGTCTGTTTCAAATCCTCCTGACTGTATTCACGCAAACCTCTTATTCTTAAAGCAAACTCCATTTGTCTATATTGTAGCATAATAATTTCTTTTTCAGCATTTCCAACTTTTTGTTGCACCACATCTATTTTCGAGATCATATTAGTCTTGGCATCATTAAAATCTTCTAATCTGTCTTCAATATCCGAGACATATTCTGTTAACAAATTAACAACCCCCACCATATCATCCCTGATCTTTCGAATCCGAGTCTCAAATTCATCAGACAGATCTTTATGCGCAACTAATATCTCTTCCTTAAAGTTTTCCTTAATTTTTTTTCCCATCGTAACTGCAAAGTTTTCAAATTCCTTGGCCAGCTCGTTCTGAAAGAGTTCTTTAGTCAGTAGCTCGCCTGTGGGGGAAGAAAATGGAGACTGTAGTTTTGTGCCAGGGACAGACGAACCTTTGCAGCCGGGGGGTGGTGGTTCTGCTTAGAAGCCATTCCAGGTCTTAATCTTCTTCAACCAATTAATAAGTCTGTGCTAGTTTGTGCAGCTGTTACTGATTAATTTAGTATTAAATCACTCCTTCCCTTTGAGGTTTTAAACTCCGTAGAAATTCACAAGCTCAAGCAGTGTTACGAAGCTGCTCGGCGCCATTTTGGATATCTCTTTAGAAAGCAAGATATCAGAAGGAATTCTTATAAAAACAAAAAACTGAAGCTAAGAAATGATACAAACAATTAAAAATCCACATGTATGGGGTCCGCTCGTCTTGAAATCAATAAATCAACTTTTGCTCTGAGGATTTGAGTCTTGCTTTGAGCTGCTAATGCAGCTGGAATTCCTGGCACAGAGACAATTCTGCCATCAGCTGGCCACCCCCCCCCCTCCCAGAAGTAATCTGTGAGGCTTTGGCTGGCACAATGCCCGGCAAAAAAAGCTCACCTTATCTTCTAGCCCGAAGAAAAAGGGAATCAAACTGTCAGATGGCTAATAGATGGCTCATCTGACAGTTAAACGTGTCCAAGATTCTGGAGCCAAAATGATCAGCTCCCGTCAGCAAGAAATCTCAAACCAGAAGTCCCAACCTGATGATGATTTTTGAGGACATCTCCCACCTGACAGTTGGGTGAATTATTATTGGACTATGAACTGGGGTGCCAAGGGGAGGGGATTGAATCATACATGGTATCTATTGCTTTCGCGCCTTTTTACTCAGACTCAGTTTTGTTTTGCTTCTCATCGTTTGTAATTAGTAAAAGTACACTTAATTCTGAAACATGGGGTTGAGTGGTTTCTGTCTTGATTATTAAACAAAGAGGCACCTGACACCTAGGTGTTCTCATCAAAAAGACACTCCTAATTTTTTTTAAAAAATTAGAATGATGCATTGGATAGAAAAAAAATTCTCTGTCCAAATCTCAAATCTCTATTTCAATTATGCTGGTAAGTATTATGGACTTGGTATCCATAGGATCCTCTATTCAAATGCCATTTTGCATTGCTTGCTTGCTTTTTGGCTACAGATGTCAATTTTCATCAGCAAGAAGGACCAATTTTCCATTTGTAAAATCAGTATTATGATTTTCTGTTTAAATATATAATGTCTATTAGTGGATTTGGGAGACTAATTTGCAGCTGTTTCTTATTCTACTCAGTTAAAAAAAACAAGAAGAGAATTCCATAATGTTTTGTTGCAAGTTATAAACATTTGCAAATAAATATATTGGAGAATGAGTTGGGCCAGGTTAGAAAAGGATGTTTGTCAGATGTGACTGAAAGGCAGTAACAGAATCATTCTGGCAATGTTCCCTATCTTAAGTGCTTTGTGATTAATTTATAACTTGATAAGCCTTCTAATTCCTTTCTGAATTCTATGAAAAAAGAAGGAATGAATTCAGGCCAATAATTAAGTTAGGGGAGAGGAATCTCCCAATAACTTGATATTTAGAAGTTTATATTATCTTACTCTGAAATTTTATAGTATATGAGATGAGAGATTACAACATTCACAAAATAAAATTGGCAAGATAACCTATAATTTTTCTTTGTTTTCTTGTTCTATAACAAATGAATGCAACTCTAGCCTTCTTACCAAGGGATTACAGGCCTCTAAATCTTATATTTGATCATTTATTTCTCTAAAAAAAATACAATGTTTACACATTTATATGCCCCCCCCCCCCATTCCCAAAAGAGCCTGGACAAATATTATTTTTGAATAAAAAAGTCATTTAAATCAAATCTTGGAATCAAACCAATTGGATGGACAATCCTGATCAAATCCATAATTGGATGCACCCAATTTTATTTACCAACATCTACAGTAAGAGAATCAAGAATTCAGATCAGACTGGATGTAATGTCATAATGATTGGGCATGTTCCTGAGCCATGGATTAAGGAGCTGAATATGTTTATTTGCAATAAACAGGCAAGCAAGTGGGCAGATCAGAGGAACAACATGTACTACACTAGCATTTTGAACCCTGCCAGACCTTCCAGAATTTGTTTTCACCAAAACCGAGGCTATTTAAGTGATGCCAATTTTTTGTCTGGCAAGACCAGGACCTGTCCAGACTGCTGCAGTTAATTTCTGAATTTTCGTTTGTGCTGTCTGCAGAAGAAAGCAATGTTCTAATTCCATATATACAGCATAAAAATATCTGTAGCATATATATCTGTGTATATGTGTATGTGTTTGTGTATGTATGTACAGCAACAACAGCATCAACGAAAGAGACCTAAAACAAGATGGATAGATGACATCAGCAAGTACTGCAAGTCCAATTGGCAAAACAAAAAGCTCAGGAGGGTCTGAGAATATATGCATATATTGGAAACATTTATATATAAATTTAGAGCAGAAAGGAAATAATATTTTTTTATCGTTCTGGATGTTCTAAGCATGAAATCAGTGGTGAAAGTAAAGAAAAAATTACTATTGGTTTTGTGGGCATGGCTTGGTGGGCATGGCAGGGGAAGGATACTGAAAAATTCCTACCCCACTCTGGAGCCAGCCGGTTCTCCGAACTACTCAAAATTTCTGCTACTGATTCTCCAGAACCTCTCAGAACCTGCTGAATTTCATCCCTGCATGAAGCCAAGTGTTTCACCTAGAAACAAGGCTAATTCAAGCTTGAGACTCTTCCAATAATTGAAACCTCTAATTCTGAATATGAAAAACAAATGGGCTTGAAGTGAGTATTTCAAATTTAAATCAATTTTAAATTTAAAATATTTTACATAGAGAAAATTCTGTTTGTAATGGCAGCTCTAGATCTTATAAAAATTAAAGTTATTGATTTGGACATTAAATCACAGGGCCAACACTAATGAACTATGCACAAAAGTAACCTTAAATTCATCTTCATTTTAAAAATGTAGTCACATGCCAGATAATGCAACTCTGTTTAGAATGAAAGGATTAAGCAGATCTCATTAATAATACTGCCGAGGATAAATCAGTTCAAAAGAAACAGTAAGAATACTGCTTAACAGTGTAGATCAGCTTGCTAAACAACAGTATAAATAAGGTGACCAGATTTTCAGATTGGTAAAGAGGGACACCTTTGATCCGGGGGGGGAGGGGGGACTTGATTAAAAATTTTATACAGAGCAACAAAAATTTTCATACAACGCAAAAATAGTATTGTAATATTTTTTTTATTTCAACATAACTACAATTTACAAATATAAATTCTAACTGTTGCCAAACATCAAAATTTTGATCACGTGACCATGAGGATGCTGCAATGGTCGCTAAGTGTGAAAAATGGTCATCAGTCACTTTTTTCAATGCCATTGTAACTTTGGTCACTATACCACCTTTCTTGCCACAGTTCTTAAGTGAATAACTGCAGCTGATAAGTTAGTAACATAAGTGAATCTGGTTTCCCCATTTGACTTTCTCAAAAGTTGATTATATGACCCCAGAACACTGAAACCATCATAAATACAAATCTGTTGCCAAACATCAACATTTTGATCACATGACCATGAGGATGCTGCAATGGTCACTAAGTGTGAAAATGGTTGCTAAGGGTGAAAAATGGTCATCAGTCACTTTTTTCAATGCCATTGTAACTTTGGTCACTATACCACCTTTCTTGCCACAGTTCTTAAGTGAATAACTGCAGCTGGTATTTTGTATTTTGGATAGAATCTTTTTTTAAATAGTCTAAGACAATTTAAAAAAGAATCCACACAGAATAAATTGAAGTAAAACATTTCAAACTATTCCACACAGAATAAATGTAAGTAAAACTATTTTTAAAAATGCTATGCACAATAAATTTCAAAGTATTGTGCATAGAATTTTTAAACATGGTTTCACTTACATTTATTTTGGATAGAATCTTTTTTTAAATAGTCTAAGACAATTTTTAAAAAAAGAATCCACACAGAATAAAACTATTTTAAATAATCCTATGCAATAAATAAAATATTATTTTAAAATACATTAAAAAAGAAAAGAAAAAAAAACCCTGCTCACTTACCAGCAGGCAGAAACTCCAAGTCAATCCAGAATGACATAGATGTTAATACAAAGAACTGAGCAAATTAAAATGGTGAAATTAGTCAGGGAAATATTTTTCAAAGAAACTTTGAACCATTTTTTCCACACGAGCAGACCTCCAACCTCCGTGCCCCTCCCCTCCGGAAAATCCAGGAAGAAACATTTGCGGCTTCTCTAGCCAAGTATTTCCTGCAGCTCTATGGTACTGAGTCATCTTTTCTTATAAAATGAGGTAAAAGGGGCGGGGGGGGGGGTTCCGTTTTCTTGCTTTAACGTTTTAATTATATCTTCAATGAAAGTACTGAGACAGAGAGAGAGGTTAGTTAGACAGAGTGTCTTTTGTCTTGCCCCAGTTAGGATTTCTTAAGCAAATCCACTGGGCTTTCAACATGAAGCCAGAAAATTGGGACTTTTTTAAAACGGCCCGGGACATGGGACAAATTGTTATAAATCGTGACTGTCCCGCTGAACTCGGGACATCTGGTCACCTTAAGTATAAATCATTTCCACTGGCACACAACAGCCCAAATAAAAGTTTAATATGTCTTGATAAATTTGCACAAATGGGTTGCTCAGCCAATTAGACCATTGCTATTCAGGATGTTATTGAAGCCAATTTTGCTATGTGGCTCTAGTTAATTTCTGTTCCATCCAGTACTTCATGCCAGTAAAGGATTATCACAAAGCAATTTGTTTCAGATTTGGTCTGATCAATTGCTGCTGAGAACTTCAGAGACCACCCTAACCTCATGGAGGAAATAAAGCTGTCTGATGATGGAAAAGCTGTTGATTATTTTTCTAAAGCATTATGTTGCTTGTTTGGGAGAACTGTTCAACTGTTCAACTCTTTGTTGTAATTTAAAAGATCTTAGACAAACTTTGTAAGTCTCATGCAAAAAGTATTTCAATCTGGCAAGCTAAAATGAAAAGCAATTATAAGTACTAATTTCATTTATTCATTTATTTATTATTAAAGACATTTTTTTTAAATTTGGTATTGAGTACCAAGAAATAAACTTAGCTGTGGAGCGTGCTATGAAATATTACTTTGTCTACTGAAATGGGAAAATGATCTGTTTGAATTTAGATTTCTATTTATAAGTCTTAAAGTGATTTAGAGCAGTGTTTTTTAAACTTAGTCCCATTAAAATGCATGGACAAACCTGCTGGCTGGGGAATTCTGGGATCTGAAGTCCACACTTCTTAAAGTGGCCAAGTTAAAAAAAACGCAGGTGTGGAGCAACTTGGTAGGTTATGATGGGAGCTCTAATCCCACATATCCAGAGGTGAGTGGATTAGAGAGGACAATTTGAGAATGAAGGAGCAACTTGCTAAAAAAACAACAACAACCCACAACTCCACCATATAAAATGCTGAATGAATATTGATGAACGAACTTTGTGTAGACAAATGAAAGGAGGAAAGATGCTAAAGAACTGTGAGTGCTAACTGGGTAATTGAAACTAAATTTGGATCTTTTCAGTGATGTAACAGTCATCCCACAAAACACCAGCATGGTGATAAGGTATTTGTTGTCTTGTTTTTTAAAAAAACATTTTTTTTTATTTTTAAACAAACAAGTACAGACAAACATAAAACATAAAAACATCTTCCAATTCCATACAGCGTGTTGATTGTTTACGAAACTTTTTTGTACATTCTCACCATAGTCTTCACTTACACTTTATATAGAATCTCGTATTATCAATATGATATATATGTATACAATTATTATCATAATTATACATTTATTTGACTATAATTGTCATTACTTCATTTTATGTGAGATATTCTACATTTTAGGTAAATATATATTATGACATTTCATTACATCATCCTAAATCCATCCAGTAATTATACATCTTTATAAAATTCTTTGTCTAACCATTGATAAGTCCCATGTTTTATGAAATTGTTTATCTTTGGTTAATAAACGTGTATGCATCCTCTCCATAGTCCTCACTTACAAATTATATAAAATCTCACATTATCAATATATATGTATAGTATTATCATTTTAATCATTTATTTGTCTATAACTATTATTACTTCATTTTATACAAAATATTCTAACTTTAAATAAATTCAAATGAATTTTTATTATAACATTTCATTACATTATCCTGTATCCATCCAATAGTAGTGCATTTTTTTATTTCTTGCCATTTATGGTATTTGTATTCTAATTGCTTTTTTAGTAAATCTTCTGTGGCCATTTCTTGGCAACTTATATTTCACTGTGTATCTTGTGAAGGCTCAAAACTCCTCATCTGTTCCTTCCATCATCTTCCCTTTAGTTATCACCAATACTTCTGCCAGAATTTCTATCATTACTTCTGCCAAATTTTCTCCCTTTTCTTCTTCTATCTTCTGGAATCTGAGGTAAAATTCTAGTGTATCGATCTCCCATTCCAATATTCCACTCTTTCCTTTTTCAACAGCACTCATTCTGCTGTGAATATCTCCAATTTTCTTATCACTTTGTTCATCTTTTTCTTCAGTTTTTTGAGATCTGTCCTCATATTTCATCATCGTTTGGTAAGTATTCTCAATTTTTTCATCTATTTTTCTGTTCTTTGTCCAATAATCTCCAATCTCTTTTCAATGCTCTCTGTTCTTACTTGTATTTTTTGAATTTCTTGCATTATCATCTGCAATGTCACTTCCTTTTCTTTTCCCTGTTGCAACATTGTCTATATTGATCTTTTCCTTCCAATGGTGCACACTGCCACTGTAAAATCCAAGGCTCTTTTCCAAACAAAGTTAACTGTTCTCTTTCCCAGTTCAGTGCATTTTTTTTCCACTCCAAGCTTTTCACTCTGATAGTACCCAGAGAAGCACCTGTATAAACATCCATGCTCTTCCCACTATCATTTTCAATAAACAAACTCAAAGTCCTTGAAGTGCAACACCATCTCTTACTTTGTACAAGATTATCAAATGCTCAAACGTAGAGAAGAAAAACAATATTTCCAAGCCTCCAAGCCTCCAAGCCTCTAAGTGGCAGTGTTACTTTTCATCTATTTTCACTCCCTCTTTATATTCTTTATATTCCAGGAAAGAAAAAAAATAACAAGATTTAACAATTATAGGGCATTGAAAAGAGAAAAAGAATGAAAATCTTAAAAAAGAGAGAAAAATAAAATCAGTCCACTTTTAAAAGCAGTAAAAGGATTAAAGAAAAATAACACACTAGATTTGACTCAGGCTTAATCTCACTGCTTGACCTCTTTTGTCTTCAATTTTAACTTTACTTTCAATCTTTGGTGTGTTCTCTCATCTAACAGTAAAAAATTATCTCACCAATTCTGTACATTTTCTCTCCTGCTTGTCTTCCGTTTCTGGAGCTGTCCCAACTTTCAGCAGCTTCAATGGCTGCTTCTTTGTCGCTGGAAAAAAGAGCTTCTCCTGGATCTACCAGGGACTTTGCCATGTCCACAGGATCAGCAGGACGTGCCCTTCTCTCTCACTGTCTCTACGGGACAGTTTAAGTCCAAAAGGACCATCCAGTGGCAGATATTGACGGCGATCCTGGAGCTCCAAGATTGCACATCGTATTGTCGCAACGTCAGCTCCGCCTCCTGATTTGTTGTTATGTTGTTGTTAAGGGTTGGAGAGAGAAAGATAGGGGAGGGAAGGAGGGAGGGAGGGAGAGGAAGGGAGAGAAAGGGAGACAAAAACAGACAGAGACAGACAGAGGCAGAGGCAGGGGCAGAGGCAGAGACCGGGACCAGAACCAGGACTGGGACAGGGGTGGGGTAGAGGCAGGGGCAGAGGCAGAGGCAGAGGCGGGGACAGGGACAGAGGCAGGGTTAGAGGCGGGGCAGAGGCAGAAGCAGGGACAGGGACAGGGGCAGGGGCAAATGGCAGGGGCAGAGGCAGAGGCAGAAGCAGAGGCAGAGGCATGGACAGGGACAGAGGCAGGAGCAGAGGCAAAGGAAAAGGCAGAGGAAAAGGCAGAGGAAAGGCAGAGGCAGGGACAGGGTCAGGGAGAAGGACCGGGACCGGGACCGGGGCAGGGGCAGGGATAGGGACAGGGACCTTGACAGGGGCAGGAGCAGGGGCAGGCACAGGCACAGGGACAGAGGCAGGGTAGAGATAGGGATAGGGGCAGAGGCAGAGGCAGAAGAAGAGGCAGGGACAGGGACAAGGACTGGGACTGGGACAGGGACAGGGATAGGGGCAGGGGCAGGGGTAGAGATAAAGACAGGGATGGAGGCAGGGGTAGACATACGGACAGGGGCAGAGGCAGAGGCAGAAGCAGAGGCAAAGGCAGACAGACTGACTTTCACACTACACCAATCTGGTTCTCAGGACATGATGAGAATGAGAAAAGAGTTGCCTTGGAAATATATCAGAAACTTAAAAATAATCTATATGCGTTTTGATTAGCTCATTCGATTCAAGATGTAGGATAAGATGGTGATGTTACTCTAAAACATAAAACGAAGTACCGTGAAAGACAAATCAAAATATTTAGCTTAAACCTGTAAAATACAAGTAATAAGCATTATTGATAAATGGAAATAATCAACTTAAATGTCAACAGTTACATAGCTATAATTGCTGCCAGCATATTTTCACAAATACTTGCATGGACACACAAAGTGTAAAACTTAGGAAGTCAGGAATCCAGGCAATCCAAATAAATATATAGGTTTATTATATGCTAAAGCTCTCCACAAGAATCTAAACTTCTACTGGTAAAAACAAACCATCGGTCAACAGAATTCAAGATGCACTGGACTTAGATTTTTTGTGGGCTTGGAGAGACTCAAGACTGATGACGCATTTGACTCCTCCCTCAGGCTCAGCCTGGTCATCTCTTACATAAAGCAATATAATTAGATTTAGTTTTTCTTTGTTCTGGTGGTTTTCAGATGCACCAAATAGAAAGTCCATAGGCCCCAGTGTATCCAACCTACAGTGGGAAGTACATGATTATAATAAAGTAAACTGGGAGTAAAGCTTCTTTCAAGAGCTAGTTTGGTGTAGAGATAAAGGCACCGGGCTAAAAACCAAAAGACTGAGTCCTACCCTGCCTTGGGCACAAGTGATTTGGGGCTGGTCATTCTTTCTAAGCCCCAGGAAGAGCATAAGAACAAACTACTGCTACAAATGCTGCCAAGAAAACTGTATGTGTCCAGACAGTCTCCAGGAGTCAACACTGACTAAGAGACACCTCCTTTAAAAAGAAGAAAATGTTTTTTTTCATGTGGAAGTCAACTCCTGACTATATGAGCATGTCCCTGTGGTTTTCTAAGCAATATTTTTGGAAGTGGTTTGCTGTTACCTTCTGTTTTTTTTTTTCACGTTCTTTATTAGCCTTGTGACCAAGAATTCCTGGGGGTCTCTGCTCCAAGTATCAATCAGGCCCAACATTACATGCCTGCAGTTGGCTCCATTTATTAATTACTACAATTACAGCACATGTTTTCATAGCAAAACCAATATTACCCTCCATCAGCTCAATAGTGGAGAAACAGTGAGGAAAGGAGGAAGGAAAAACTTAGCTCCCTTGAACATTAGCTTGGATGAGTAAGATCAAGACTGTACTAATGGTAAAGCAGTGGGACACGATGGCTCAGTGGCTAAGATGCTGAGCTTATCGCTCAGAAAGATTGGTAGTTCGGCAATTTGAATCCCTAGTGCCACATAACGGAGTGAGCTCCCGTAACTTGTACCAGCTTCTCCAACCTAGCAGTTCGAAAGCACATAAAAATGCAAGTAGAAAAATAGGAACCGCCTTTGGTGGGAAGGTAACAGCTTTCCGTGCGCCTTTGGCATTTAGTCCTGCCGGCCACATGATCATGGAGACATCTTCGGACAGCACTGGTTCTTTGGCTTTGAAACAGAGATGTGCACCGCCCCCTAGAGTCGGGAACAACTAGAACATGTGTGCGAAGGGAACCTTTACTTTTACCTAATGGCAAATTAATAATAAACACCAAATTAAATTATTGCAGCATTTTTTTCATTTCATAAGAAATTAGAATGTTAAAGATTCCGTGAATATAAGAATACTAGAAGATAGAAATATAAGTGGAATAGATTGAACTATAATTAATTGGGAATGAAAACAAATTTATTTGCTCTCAATGTAGCCTCTATAGAAGGGCAGAGAGTAATTATTAGCCCTGAAATCTCCTCAATTCTTTCTTCTACTCCCTTTTCCTAATCTTGTTCTTGGCTTCTTTTTATATTTTCCTTTCTTTCAGAAAACATTTTAAATGATTGCCATGTAAAGGACTAACTCAGCAGTTGGAAGCTAATTATGGAAAGCAATTGGAAGGTTTCTTTAACCAGTTGCTGCATAAATTCTTTTCTCCGGCGACTTTGGGAAAGCCTTTTGCTACTGTGCATATAATTCAGAGAAAAATCAGAAATACAGCCTAAATATAGACTAGCTGGATGGCTAGCAAAGCATGATGAATACAATGGACTTCACATTCCTCTGGGTTTCTCTTTTTTTGGCCTTTTCCATAATAAAACCTTCAAGGGAAAACTAAAGCAAAAACAGGTCAGCTACCAGTGAAAATATTGATGGGTGTTTTTTAAAAAAAGATTAATAAGCTGTTGGGTTAGATGCTAGAAATATACCCAAACCATTATTTCCAATTTGTGGGCCCAGTTCAGAAGTAGATCAGTCCGACTCAATGTTTGAAGCTGGATGGAGCACTGGAAAAAGTAATTCTTCAGCATTTGGTTTGCAGGAAAGACACATCTTTACTTATAGTTGCTGAACAAATAATGTGTGATTTCCATCTCGGGGGTTTATTCACTCTGCCAAGTGGACTCTTTGCCAATGCGAGTTACCAATTGTTTTTGGATGGAGTCAGAGATGATATTGCCCTGTATTTACTCCCGTCTCACCATAAAAAGGCGCTCCAAGCACATTTTCTGCCCTGCTTTCAAAATATTGTTTCCTGCTTTCAGTGCCTCAGATCCTGGTGTCTGCTTTGCCTGTGGCACACTATTTTTTTTCTAGGCCAATACAATTGGCTGCTTTATAGCGAAAGGAACACCCCTTCAACTGAGATGGTGGTTGCCATGGTTTTCAATATTTTTTAGAGCTATCATTAAGGTAGTTGTGCAATAGTGCAGTAATTATGAGATCTGTCCAGCTAGCATGTAGAACAATGCTAGTTGGAAACCTAGCGAAACTGTTTTTCTTTAATTGCTATTTTTCTTTCCCTGAGCTGCCTCCTTTTCCACTCTTTTCAAAGCTAAGTCGAGAAATTTGTTTCATCATTTCTCTAATTGCTGTACAGGAAGTGGCTGGAATAATGGTGAAATGGTGCACTACTGCAATTACTAAAAAAAACAAAACAGAATAGTGTAAAAACAAAAATGCTTGGGAAACAAAACTTGTATTTCGAAAAATCTTCTACCTTTACATGAATATTAAATGATAAGCAAATATCTCCCCCCCTCCCTCCCTCCCTCCCTCCCTCCCTTCCTCTCTCTCTCTCTCCCTCCCAAACTCACTCCCTCTCTCTCCCTCTCTCCTTCTCCCTCTCCCTCGCTCCCTCCCTCTCCCTCCCTCTCTCTCTCTCACTCGTAAGGCATCAGAGTAGAGACCTGAAGACCATGAGTTATTTGGATAGTCACTTTTCTCAGCTCTAGGAATGAGGCAATGGTAAGGTGACCAGATTTTCAGATTGGTAAAGAGGGACACCATTGACCGGGGGGGGGGGGGGGGGGGCTTGATTAAAAAATTTATATTTTGTCAAAAGGTCACCCCAGGACACTGAAACCAGCATAAATATGAATCTGTTGCCAAACAAAATTGTGATCACGTGACCATGAGGATGCTGCAACGGTCACTAAGTGTGAAAAATGGTCGCAACCATTGACTTATAAATAGACTAATATTCTGAAATATTAGCTATTTTAAATAGCTGTAAAGCTATGCTGAAAAAGTTGTTCTCAAGATGTGATAAATTCAATAAAAAGAAGGGAATTCTTCATGAACCTAAGGAGAAATGAGAGTATTGGATAGTAAATGGGCAAATTAAATTACCAATCAAAGAGAATATTTGCACCTCAGGGTTGAAATGAGATATTCTCTCCTACTCTTTCCTCTTCCTCTCTTCTCTCTCTGTCTCTCTCATCCTCTTTCTCTTTGTCTCTCTTCTCTTTCTCCTCCTTTTCCATTCTTCCTTCACTTATTCTTTCTTTCTCCCTTCTCTCTCCTCTTTGTCTCTTTCTGTCTCTCATCCTCTTTCTCTTTGTCTCTCTTCTCTTTCTCTCTCCTTCTTTTCCATTCTTCTGTCACTTTCTCTCTCCTTCTCTGTCTCTTTCTGTATCTCTCACCTCTTTTTTCTTCCTCTCTCCCACTCTTTTATCACTTTCTCTCTATCACCCAGCCTGTCCCCATACTTATCTTTGACTGATCATGTTTGCAATAATTTACCTTTTCTAAATAGGCGCAGTTCCCTTACCGGATCCCTCGCTCAATCAATCAATCAATCACACACACACACACACACACACACAACCATTTTTCTCCAAACTTTGGTCACAGCATGGTTGGGACTTCGGCTGGTGGGAACAGCTTTCTTCTTTCCCCGTCCAGTTTGGCAGCAAGTCTAGCGGAGAGCTGTCCCCATCCCCGGTGACTGGGGCAGAGTGGGGGTAGCGAGAAGGCAGGCCCGGCTCTTCTTGGCTTCTGCCCCTCCTTGCAGCATACAAGAAACGGCTCATGGTCACAGATCAAAAGAGGAGATCGCGACGGAGAAAGAGCATCCATTAGCGCTGCCCTCCCTCCCTTCCCTACTTCTGCGCCTGGACTAGTTTCCCCTCCTGCCTCGGAGGCACCCCACTCACCATCTGCCGGTGGGCGTCTCCGGTGATCCCCCACTGACGGCGGAAAATAGGCCCAACACCACGCGGAGGGTGGAGAAGAGCAGCGCCATCGTCGCCTTCGCTCTTTCTCCCGCCTTTCCCTCCCATTGCCCGCCAGCCGGAGGAGGTGGAACCGGGGCGGAGGCACAGAAAGGAGGCTGGGAAAGCCGCCCCGGATGGCTTTCTTGCACACAGGACGGGCGCAACCTGGGAGACACAGGGAAAGGTGCCCGCTCGCCAGTCTGCCCACCCATCCTTGGGCTCCGGGGGCAGCACCTCCCCAGCGCTGCCACGCTGCTTCCTTCGCGCCCTGCGGAGTTTCTCGCACACAGGACGGGCGCAACCTGGGATACATAGGGAAAACTCCACAGGGCACGAAGGAAGCAGCGTGGCAGTGGCAGAGCTGAGAAGGTGCTGCTCCTGGAACCCAAGGGTGAGTGGGCTGGTGAGCAGGCGCCTTTCTTGCACACAGGACGGGCGCAACCTGGGAGACACAGGGAAAGGCACCCACTCTCCAGTCCGCCCGCTCACCCTTGGGCTCTGGGTGGGCGGGTTGGTGAGCGGGCGCCTTTCTCGCACACAGGGAAGGGGAGGAGGGCGGCGGCGGCTGTTTCACTAACCCTGTGCAGGTTACTAAAGGCCCTCAACAGCAGCAGCAGCAGCAGCCACCGCCGACCTCGCGCGACGGTCCTTGGGGGCGCTGCGGAAGCCCTGCCAAAGCGCCCCTTTCCCAGCTCGGAACGGGATGAGCAGCAAGCGGAGCCTCATTTAAAACGACGGCCGTGGCCGCTCGTTCGCTCCGCCGCTCTTGCGTGGAGGTCTGAGGGGGCAGAGGGGTGGGAGGGGCATGAAGGAACCAGTGCGGCAGCACTTGGCGAGGGGGCGCCTTTCTCGCACACAGGGAAGGGGAGGAGGGCGGCGGCGGCTGTTTCACTAACCCCACGCAGGTTACTAATTCCCGGTTTACTCACCAGTGAAGCAGCAAAACAAAGCAAACGGCCATGAAGGCGAAATGAAATGGAGACTCCTGCGACTCATGCGGCGTGCTAAGCGGACTCCAGCCAATCAGTGAGCTGGCTGGGACAGAAAACTTTAAGCACGCCGCGTTTTCCATCCCAGCCAGCTCACTGATTGGCTGGAGTCCAGGCCAATCAGTGAGCGGCAGGCTGGGCTGGCTTAGATTTTTAGAAATAGATGGGGGAACTAACGAGCGAGCTAGCGGTAGCTGATGGGCGGGGGAGCGAGCGAGCCCCAAAATAAAGCGGGGTTTTTCTAAAACAGCCCGGGATGCGGGAAAAATTATGAAAAGGCATGCCTGTCCCATCAGATGCGGGATGTCTGGTCACCCTAGGCAATGGCAAATCATTTCTGAAATAACAGCACTCCGGGCCGTGTCAAGAATCAGATATAATTGAACAGAAAGAAAAAAAAATTCAAGTAGATAAATCAGGGGTGAAATCCTCCTGGTTTGGCCTGGTTCAGCCTGGTTTGGCCTAACTGATAGGGATGATTGTCCTTGGTTCTGAGAACCAGTAGTAAAAAAAAAAAAAGCTTCTGAGCATCATGTGGCTCAACTGTGAGCCACGCGATCGTCAGAAGCTTTCCCCCCCTACTTTTTAAAGCATTTTTCCCTGTCTATTCATCTCAACCAGCAGGAAGAGAATGCTTTAAAAAGTTTTTTAAAAAGTTGGCCATGCGCATCCAGTCACATGACACCACCTGCCAAGCCATGCCCACAGAACAAATACTTGGATTTCACCACTGAGATAAATAGGTACCACTTTGATACCTACGTAACAGAGTTCCATGAGCCTTGGTGTATGGTCATGTTGGCCACATGACCATGGAAGCATCTTCACACAACACTGGCTCCCTCAGCTAGGAAACAGAAATGAGCACCGCCCCCTAAAGTCAAACATAACTGGACAGGGGAAACCTCTAGCTTTCTTTAATACCAGTAATACCATCGACAGGAATTGAAGGGTCTGGCTATCCTGGTACAGAAAGGTGCAAGAGCACATTAGCAGAAGAATTATTTAATGAGAGGAAATGGGATCCAAACTGGATATTTTACAGTAGATTTATATTGATTGTTTCCTACTATGATTTGATTGCTTATTTGTACCCTATGACTATCATTAAGTGTTGTATCTTTCTATTCTTCATGAATGTATTTTATTCTCTTATGTACACTGAGAGCATTTGCACCAAAGACAAATTCCTTGTGTATCCGATCACACTTGCCCAATAAAGAATTCTATTCTATTCTATTCCATTCCATTCCATTTTATTCTATTCTATAAGCATCTAAATCTGGACTTTCTTAAAACAACTGGCATGAACAATAGGAGAGTAGCAGCTTAAAATGTACATTGTAGATATGTTGTGTGGAATTGTCTATGCTGCCTATAATCTCATTTACGAACAAAGTTCCCTATGCCATAAGTGGTTAAGGAAAAGGTTTTTCACTTCATAATTTCCTACTGCTGTTTTCAGACCTGGACTATTTAAAATTCAAAGGGAGATTTGAACTGTTTGTTTTTGTTTAAGTTAAATCTATCTCATACTGGGATTTAATATTAATTCCTACTCCGTTCCTTGGTACTGACAATTGGGTAATTAATTGATTCTGTCTATTCATAACTTTTTTATTGGTATTATTCCAAGTTTAATGGTTTGATCATGTTACAGTGAGCCTTAAAGAGACAGTCAATCATATTATTCAACTCAGGAAGACCCCAAATGTTTTAAGAAAAGTCCAAGTTCATGTTAGTTTCAAAAGAGAATTATTGCTTTGTGGATTGCATTGTGAATAGTAGAGAAAGCCAAAAAATAAACCACAAGTTGTAGTCTTGTGATGCCTTGCTTAATAACCAAATGGAAATTGACATCATAAATCTGTTGCAGCCACAAGACTTTTTGCCATAGTGCTAAGGGATGGAGTTGCTGTTCCCAACTCTAATCACTGTGAAGACTAAGATAAGGTAAAGATTCCCTCACACATACGTGCTAGTCATTGCCGAATTTAGGGGGTGGTACTCATCTCTGTTTCAAAGCCGAACAGCCAGCACTGTCCGAAGATGTCTCCGTGGTCATGTGGCCGGCATGACTAAATGCCGAAGGCGCACGGAACACTGTTACCTTCCCACCAAATGTGGTTCCTATTTTTCTACTTGCATTTTTTACGTGCTTTCGAACTGCTAGGTTGGCAGAATCTGGGACAAGTAACGGGAGCTCACTCCATTATGCAGGGCTAGGGATTTCAACCGCCAAACTTCTGACCTTTCTGATCGACAAGCTCAGCGTTTTAGCCACTGAGCCACCTCTCAGTGGCTACTACCAGTATTTTAATACTACCAGTATTTTAATAGTTGAAACTGCAAATGATCTGCTAGGTCTAGTAATGAAAGTCAAAGAGCATGGTGAAAAAAATCAAACTAATAACAGAGTAATCAGCCTTAGAACTGGCAATGAAGATACTGAATATATCAAAGTGATAGATACCATCTGCTTTTAGGATGACTATCTACAACCTTTTAGGATAAGCATCATCAGCGAAGGAACAAGGAGTCAAGAACTATGCCACAGACTAGCACTTGGTAGAGGAGCCATGAAGATCTTGGAAAAGATATTCAGATACCCAGATTTGCTTATAGCCTCAAAATTCAGAATTGTAGATGTGAAATTGGACTTTGAAGAAGCAGGGTAGAAGGAGTACTGGTGATTTTAGATTTTGATATTGGAGAAACTCTTGAGATTATTATGGATATCCAAGGAAGCGGTTGATTTGTTGGTACAAATCAATCCAGAGTCTTATTTGACAAGCTAAAATGATCTTATTTTAGATACATTGTGTGGAGACTCAGATCCCTTGAAAGTTCATGATGCTGAGAAAGTGAAAGAAAAGATTATGACAACAAATAGCAAGATGGATGGTCTCGATTACAACAGATATGGGTACACATTGGGAGACCTGAAGACCAAATTAAGACACATTGTCATGGTAAAGGTCTATTTGGTTGTTAAGTGCTGACACCAACCTGATAGCACATAATTAGTCAATGATACATAGAACTAAATAGATGTATATGCGCTTCCAAGTTATTACGATCTGAATAGAATTAATTGTTCTCTTAAATAGGCATTTCTTGTGCTGTGCCTGATACGGTGTTAAAATCATCTACATTGGCCAGCTGAATTTAGTGGAGCCTACTGGCTAGAAATAGTGACTAGAATGTAAGAATCTTGAGTACCACTTGAGATACATTACCTGCAGCTCCTATTAATCAACTTTTGCAACACTAAAGGGGAAATTTTTTTTTTGAATAACTATTGGAGTTGTTGACTGCTGCCACCTGCTGGAAGAATAAATGGTTTACAATTCTTTTGGTTGAAATGTAATAGTCTCTTTAATGAATTGCATCCTCAGAATTACAGTGCTGCTAATGAAGGTAGTTTCTTTCTGGTATATCTAGATCTTGAAAAGAGATTGGAAAATCTGAATTATTTTTTAAAACTAGGGTTTTCTTCTTCTGCTGACTATTAACCTGTCTATAGACAATTATTTGATAATTTATATGTTTGTGTGTATATATAAATAAATACTGCTCTCCAGGGGTTAAAACTGGGATCTCTCTCTGTCTCTCTTTTCCTGGTTGAAGCAGAAATGTTAACTGTAAAACAAGAAGACCCTCGGTGCTGAACCAGATATTGGATGACAGCCTAAAGATTGCACTGCCATGCAGAACATTCTAATTATTAATAAATTCCTCATTTCATCTCAGGCAAGGGACTATGGTTACAAAAGCAACCTCAGATCCTTACATCAGCTTCTAAGAACTTCAAAGATTGGACTTGTTTGGCAGATGGCAATATTAGATTCCTGGTGTGATAACTAGAAACGATTGCTCATTATTAACTTCCATCTCGGAAAGGATGAGAAAAGCAACTGAAACTCTGACAAAAATCTCTGTGTCTGAGAATATATGAGTTCCAGCCATGATGGCTCAAGCTCTCAGAAACACATATCACAGCAGAAGAAGCAAAACGCTTGCTAAAATTCTGCAAGATGGTTAAATTAAAAATCACAAGCAGCAGAGACAATTTTGCTACACTAGATAGCAAATGAGAAAATGCTCCTTTTTGTCAACCCTTGTGTTTTTTAAAAACAGACCTTTCTTACATTCATACAATTCTGCTGCATGCCAAAGACAAAGTTTAGCAAATTATTAAACAGATAACAGATAAGTTTAAAGCCAAGGGAAAATAATAACAAAAACTGCCGCTCTGGCTTCAGAAGACGAAAAGCGCTCGAAAACTGATGGAATTAACTCGGGAAACCGTACGGGAAAGGGTTTCTGCAGGTGACGAGATTTAGGGATTCCAAAGAGGCAACTATCTGGGGTGTTGCCGCTTTCGGGCGGCTCCCGGTCGGTGTTGCCGCTCGTGGTGGCTCTTGTGCTGGTCGGTGGCAGTAATGGCGTCGCTACGCTGACGGCGGTGTTTTCGGCGTTTTCAGTGTTTTTTGGCCCCGTTTCTTTGACCATGGGGAGCCCCTGGACTTGTGCCGGACTATTCATCACCCCATGGAGGGGGTGGTCAGCTTGTGACATTACTGGACGAGATTGGGCAGCTCGTTCTATCTGGAACCACTGTGGCTTTCCCGGACGTCCCCCCTTCCTTTTCTATTTGGCTTGGACTTTCCTTTCGGTGTGGCTTCTCTTCTACTCTACCGTCGCCGCTATGAGGCCTCCTGATACTTGACACTTGGCTCCTTTAAATGTGGCTGCTGGATTTCTGGACTTTCGATCTTGGTTCCAACTATTGTGCCCATCACCACCTGCTGCTGCCCCAGGAGTGCCGCCTCAGATAGCACCATTATTCAGTCCATCTCACTTTCGGCGCTACAAATTTCGGATAGGTGACGCACCTGGAGATTGGCCGAATACCTCCCCCAGCAACCGCCATTCCTGCCCCTGGATGGAGCCTTTCTCACCTCTTCTCCTTCGTTTCCTCCTCCGCTTTATTCTTTTGAAAAATGCCACCGCTGCAGCAGATATGAAAATCCTTTGGTATACCAGCAGCACCTGCAGCTTGCTTTCTGTTGCATTCTTTCGGTGGAGGGGGGTGACAGAGGATGGTGGAGACACGGGTGGGGACTTGGCACCTTTTTCAGCCGATGTATGCCCCCCCTTTTCAATCCGCCTCAGCCACCCCAGACTCTGGACCCCTTTTGCGACACCGTTCCAGGTTCACAGGAGAGAGGGAAAGACGAGACACTCTCCCCCTGCACCATCGCTGGTTTCCAGCTATTTGAACTGCAAGAACTGCATGAGCCGCTTGCACGAAACTAACACCTGCGCAAATTTTTACTATGTGGAATTTGTGTTTGTATGTATGAAAATGAATGATCCCACGTTTTAAATTAATTTAATTTTATATTGTATTATTGTACTATTATATGTTTTAACGATTATAGTGGGGTATGTATGAGGAGAATGCCTGTACAATACACATGAGAGGACTGAGAGTGCGGCCTGGTGCCCCCTCCACTGAGTGCAGAAGCAGAAGTGGATGGGGGCCCAGATCTGCCTCTCATCCTAGAGTGAATGGTACGAATGGCCTGCCGGGAAGTACGGGGCCCGTGGGAGGTGGGGGGGGGTCTACGGGAATGGGGGCGGGCTGGGGAATCTCGGTTATGACCGGGAGGGGCAGGTATGACAGCAGCTACAGAGCTAGTCATTACCGGGGAAGGAGGGTTCGCTACATCACAGCGATCCCTTGTTCCGGCCCCGAAAGCTCAACTCAAGGACCTGGTGACAAGAGAAGTCAGGGCCCTGGTCTCAGGTTGCTGCTGCTAAATGCCAGGTCTGTGACTCTTAAAGCTCCCCTCGTCCGGGACTTAATATTAGACGAGGGGGCGGACCTGGCATGTATTACTGAAACCTGGCTGGGCCATGAGGGAGGAGTCCCCCTCTCAGAAAGGTGCCCAGAAGGGTTTCAGGTACTCCACCAATCACGACACCAGAAAGGGGTGGGGGAGTGGCAGCTATTATCCAAGAGTCATTAGTTCCTCACAGGATCTCTGCTCCAGAGACTGTCGGGTGTGAGTCTCTTCTCGTGAAGTTGGACCTAGGGGGTCAAGTGGGCTTGTTTTTGATGTACCTACCTCCCAGCTGCATCACAACACCCCTGCCTGCGCTCCTAGAGTCAGTAGCCGAACTGGCGGTTGAGGTCCCCAGACTGATAGTACTGGGGGACTTCAACCTGCCATCTCTAGGCGGACGCTCTGATGGGGCTCAGGAGTTCATGGCTTCCATGACAACCATGGACTTGACCCAGGTAATTCAGGGTCCAACTCATACAGCGGGACACACGTTCAACCTCGTGTTTCTCTCGGAGCAGTGGAGACGTGATCTTGAACTAAGGGGAATAGAGATCTCGCCCTTGTCATGGTCAGATCACTTCTTGCTGAGGCTTGATTTTCGGAAACCACTCCTCCACTGCAGGGAGGTGGAACCGATTAAATGGTTCTGTCCCAGGCTCCTGATAGACCCATTGGGATTTCAGAAGGAGCTTGGAGAGATACCTGACTCCCTTGCCCACAATCCAACAGAGTCCTTGGTCATCGTCTGGAACACAGCGGCGACTGAGGCTCTAGATCGGATTGCACCTTTGCAGCCTTTCCGCGGCAGTGGATCCAGGAAGGCTCCTTGGTTTACCGAGGAACTCCGGGAGATAAAGCGCCAAAAGAGACGCCTAGAGCGACGTTGGAGGGCTAGTAACTCTGAATCCAACCGAACACAACTAAGAGCCTTTATTGGGACTTATTTAGTGGCGATACAGGCAGCAAAATGCACACATTTTTCTGCTCTTATTGCGTCCGCAGAATCTCGTGGGGGAACCCTTACGGGGAAGGGCTGAGGAATTTGTTCAGTTTCTGTCAGACAAAATCACTCAGATTCGGCGGACCTTGAATCCACTTGGACAGTACCAACGGAGATGCTGAGGGAGGGCCTTGATCAGACTTCTTGGAATGAGTTCCAGCTTGTCACCCCTGAGGAAGTGGACAAGGCCATGGGAGCGATGAGTGCCTCCACCTGTTTACTGGACCCATGCCCCTCCTGGTTGGTCTCGACCAACAGAGAGGTAACACGAGGCTGGCTCCAGAGGATCACGAACACGTCTCTGCAGGAGGGATCTTTCCCGCATCCTTTGAAGGAGGCGGTGGTAAGACCCCTCCTTAAGAAGCCCTCTCTGGACCCAGCTATCCTCAAAAACTATCGTCCAGTCTCCAACCTCCCTTTTTGGGGGAAGGTTGTTGAGAAGATGGTGGCCCTGAAACTCCAATGGACCTTGGATGAAGCAGATTATCTAGACTCCTTTCAGTCTGGTTTCAGGCCTGGATACTGCACCGAAACTGCCTTGGTTGCGCTGACCGATGATCTGGTGGGCCAAGGATAGAGGACATTCCTCTATCCTGGTGCTCCTTGACCTCTGAGCAGCCTTCGATACCATCGACCATGGTATCCTTCTGCGACGGCTGGAAGAGGTTGGAGTTGGAGGCACCGTTTTATGGTGGTTCTCCTCTTACCTCTCTGGCAGGTCGCAGTCAGTGTTGGTTGGAGGACAGAGGTCGACCCCTAGGCCCCTTAAATATGGGGTGCCGCAGGGCTCGGTCTTGTCCCCCCTCCTATTTAATATCTACATGAAGCCACTGGGTGAGATCATTCGCCGGCAAGGGATTAAATACCATCAATACGCGGATGACACTCAGTTGTATCTCTCCTCCCCATGCCAACTCAGTGTAGCAGTGGAAGTGATGTGCCAGTGCCTGGAAGCTGTCAGGGTCTGGATGGGAGTGAACAAACTTGCACTCAATCCTGACAAGACCGAGTGGCTATGGATGTTGCCCCCCAAGAACAGTCCAGATATTCCATCTTTAAGCCTGGGGGGTGAAAGTTTACACCCCTCAGAGAGGGTCCGCAACGTGGGTGTCCTCCTGGACCCACAGCTGACATTAGAACATCACTTGTCGGCTGTGACCAGGGGGGCCTTTCCCCAGGTTCGCCTGGTGCACCAGTTGCGGCCCTACCTGGATCGGGAGGCACTTCAAATGGTCACTCATGTCCTCGTCACCTCTAGACTTGACTACTGTAATGCGCTCTACATGGGGCTGCCCCTGAAAAGTGTTCGGAGACTTCAATTGGTCCAGAATGCAGCCGCGTGAGCGATATTGGGTGTACCAAGATATACCCATGTTACACCTATCCTCCATGAGCTGCACTGGCTTCCTATCAGTCTCCGAACGCGCTTCAAGGTGCTGGTTATCACCTTTAAAGGCCTAGGACCCGGATACCTGCGAGACCGTCTTCTGCCGCATACATCCCAATGGCCGATAAGATCACACAGGGTGGGCCTTCTCCTGGTGCCATCGGCCAGACAATGTTGTCTGGTGGCTCCCTGGGGGAGGGCCTTCTCTGTAGCCGCCCCGACACTATGGAACGATCTACTCCCAGACATCCGGATCCTTCCCACTCTCACGGCCTTCCAAAAGGCTACTAAAACCTGGCTATTCTGGCAGGCCTGGGGCTCTTGACCTCATGAAATGAGGTCCAGCCCCGCCTAGATTGAGCGCATGAAGTGATCTTTTAATCTGTTTTTTCTCTCTTATTTTCCTCTCTATTTTTCTAAATTTTTATTCTTTTTAAATATATATTCTGTAAGCAGCCTGGAGTCCTTCAGGATTGGGCAGCCTATAAATTTATTAAAACCTTAAACCTTAAACCTTAAAACTAAAAACTACATTTAACATTAATGTTCCATTCGGGGGGAGTTGCCCAGTTCTCCCTGCAGCAACCACCATCGCCGCCATGCTCTGAGCATAATGTCTTCTCCAGTTCCAAACTCCCAAACTCGGCTGCCGAGTCTTCCAGCAGCGGCTGCTCTATGAGTGCGTTCTATGGTTGTGGGCTGGCTGCTGGAAGACTCTGTAAGAGAGTCCTCCAGACAGCGAGTCTTCCAGCAGCCAGCCCACAACCACAGAGCGCACGCCTAGAGCGGCCACTGCTGGAAGACTCAGCAGCCAAGTTTGGGAGTTTGGAACCAGAGAAGATGTTATATTCGGAGCGCAGCGGCAGCTGCTACAGGGAGATCTGGGCCTGGACATGTTGAGACTAGGAGGCATGCCCGCTGGGGGCAGAACAGGCACTCGCACAACCCCCTTTTCTAGCTCGGCAGAGCTCCATGCACTGACCTAGGGGGTATCCCTAATGTGCCAAGCCGCAGGAGCTGGGGAGCGGGCAGAGCACTATGTGGCTTGGTGCCTTAGGTCAGTGAATGGTGCTCTGCCTGGCTGGAGAGGGGGTTTGCAGGGCAGTTGCTCGTGAGCTTGGTCACCTCATGGCTGCTTCGCCCCTGAGGCTGTGCCCAGCTCTTCGGGAGCCAGTTCACAAGGGAGCAGCCGCCCGGCAACCCCAAAACAATAAGCCCTCCCCTATAATAAGTCCAAGGCCATATTTTGTAAGTAAAAAGAAAATAAGACCCTGTCGTATTTTTGGAGAAACACTGTACTTTTATACCTGCTTATAATCAAAATCTGTAAAGTGGATAGACTGAACTGGAATGCAAAAAGCAGGAAAGATTTTCATATAATTTTAATAAAAGCTTTTGGCCCTGAGTACTGCAGGGTAACTCCTTTCAAAACAATTCTATTCTTATTACTCTCCAGTTTCAAAATTCCTTCCTGCCTCAAAAACAGTCCGTCAGCTATATATTTGAAAAAGTATTTTTTGGAGCAAGGTTGTAGAAACCTTACACATCCCGCAGAGTCAATTCTGTCGTCCAGATCTCAGAAATATTTTATAATGGTTTACACTAGAGTACAGGAGTTCTGCATTTGGAAAAAAACCAATAGATTAGGATAATGTTTCTCAGTCTTGGCAAATTTAAGTTCTGTGGATTTCTACCAGCTGGGGAATTCTGGGACTTGAAGTCCATTCTTCCTAAAGTCACTGAGGTTGTGAAACACTGGTCTAGGATTTTGCCAGGAAAAAAAATGACACTGACAACAACATTTATTGCAGTTCTTACATATGGCGGCAATGAAATGGCCACATGGCCCTAAGAGAAGAGACCCACCCCATGAGTGAGACATGTTTAAGTCATCTTCAGATGTACTGAAGTTAAAATAACATTTTCCATCTTATTCTAGCACTCCTTAAGGGAATTCTCAAGATCTCTAAATTCTATTAATCTTTATCATCTATTATCTTCAAGGAAAGATTAGCTGTGATTGATAATAGAGGCAATTTTCTTTAGGTGCGGCTTGCTTTTGCTGCAGCAGAACCCCAGTTTCTGGACTTCAGTGAGGGCTGATTATGGTGCCTAGAGAACTCCATAGTGGATTTTTCCCCCATTGGTAATAAACCTGAGGAATTCAGCCCTCGCTGAAGTCCAGAAACAATAGGAGATGACTAGGCTGAGTCTAAGGGAGTGGTCAAATCCCTTATCTGTCATGAGGCCATTCGGGCCCACAAGATATCCAGATCCAGCCTACCTTGAATTCCTTCTACTCTTGTCTCCCGCTAAATGTGGCCGCTAGTAGTTCAGATTCTTATAGAAAGCACTAGCTTACAATAAATCTTTATACCCATTTGAACTATCTGGATCTCCTGATTTTCCTTGATAGTAATCACATGAGTCAGAATATGGCAAGCAGTTTGGATATGCCAGGGGGTGGATAGAACTAGTTTCTTTTCTCAGATTTCAGGAGTGAATATATTTATTATTTATTACATGTATTTGCTGCCTATCTCACCATGGGGCTACTATAGGCAGCTACAACAATATAAAATAGGGAAATGAAAATGGAAAAAAATGTCATAAATTGAAGTCATGTGACCTTGGGTGTTGTAAACAGGCCAGTTGCCAAGCACCCAAAATGAAGTCACATGACTGCGGAGGGGCAATGTTGGAACTTCAAAACTAGGTCATAAGAGTGCTTTGTAACTTCAAAGAATTACTAAGTGAATAGTTGTAAATTGAGGACAATCTGTATGCATTTAATGGGCCTGGGCTTTTTTCACATTTCTGTCCCCACTGCAACGGTGGGTTTCAATTATTTTTACCACCGGTTCACCCAATGGTGGGATTCAGCCAGTTCGCACCTATTCAGGAGAACCGGTTGTTAACCTTCTAAGCAGTTCGGAGAACTGGGATTTGGAAGAAATCGTTTTGTTTTTTCCCACTCTACAGGGCTAATCCTGTAAGGAAAGCAGGAAAGAAACATTCTGGTGTTGTTTCTAGCCTTATCTTTATTGCCCTGCTTACAGAAACTGCGTCTCCAGTTAACTCTTATTACATTGGAACAGCTAAGGCAAAGCGCCCAGCAATGTGAGTGACGTTGAGTTGGCCACACCCACTCAATCACATGACCACTGAGACCCACCCACCCAGCTGGTCATTAGGGCAGAGAACTGGTTGTTAAATTATTTGAATCCCATCACTGGGTTCACCCCACGTGAGTACACCTTCTGTGCGTGCACCCAACCTTCCGTGCATGTACTTTGCTCACGCGGGCACCTTCTCCGCATGCGCTTGGCCCCCCCAAAAGTGGCTAAATAGGACAGCATAGATGGGGGGTGGGGGGCAGACCCACCCATGATCTCCGCTACTGATTCATCCAAACTGGTCTGAATCAGCTGAATACCACCTCTTTCTGTCTCTGTCCCACTACTTCTTGAATTGGGGGTTCTAAACAGAATTTCATCAATATTTTTCCCAGAGTTGAAGGCTTATAGATAGTTTCTGGCAGCAAGATATAAACTAAAATAAAGGTTACAAAGAAAAGAGAGTTTAAGCCCTTTAAAAGAATGAGCTAGTCTGCTGCTACAAAGTGCAAAAAGCAAAGAGGAAAGTTTCAGCATGAGAAGGGAAACATCAGGCAGAAAAGTAAAATGGTGGGTTGAAGAATTGCACAAGCTGGATGAGAAAAGGCAGGAAGGAGAGAATGCCGGTCTGATTTCCTTTCCAACATCAGCACCCTGCTGCTGCACTGGCCTTGTGCACAGCATAAATATGCCTAGCATGTTGGTAGAGAAAGCCAAGTACATCAAATGTAGCAGACATGATTGGAATGTGACACAAAATGCTCTTGACAAAATTCTGCTGAGAGGAATCAGAAAGAGTCTTGATAGATTTCAGTATTTTCAGATTCAGACCATCAGTTTATCAGAGCCCTGGGTGACAGAAGAAGGAAAGAATTGTCTGAAATCACTTATTTGAACAGGGTATTAGTCAGAGGTGGGTTTCACATAATTTTTCCATCGGTTCGCTGCGCACCGGAACTGCGAGTACATGCACGCTCACTTCATGATTCCTGCGCATGTGCTTTGTTCACACACGTAGCTTGCACGCATGCACGCATGCACGCAGCTTAGAAAATGTGGCTAAATAGGACAACATAGAGCCGGGCCGGGGCCAACCCCACCCACAGGTCACCACTACCGTTTTGCCCAAACCAGTCCGAACCAGCTGAATACCACCACTGGTATTAGTATTAATCCAGCTGTGGGTTGCAGGAGGTACACCCTGATACAGGCGTACTGGAACCAGCTGGAGCACCAGATACCGGTATTGTGCCCTGGAGGGCCCAACCACCCGCCCAAACTCTTTATCAATGTTTTAAGGCTTCTGCACTTCTGCGCATGGGCATGGCAGGTACAGCACCTACATGACACTCCGCTGAGCAACTGGAGCATCGTGGAGGCACTAAGATGCGTGCGTGCACTGCACATGTGTGGATGCCACCGGGCCCATTCTAACCGTACCATTTGGAACGGGATCCGGAACCCACCATTGTATTAATCTTTGAAAAAGACAGTTATAGATTCACTAAGCCAACAAAAGAAGAAAAGGTGAGAAGAAATTATGTTTAAGCTGTTGCTGAGAGATAATCTAATGAAGAGAGATGGAATAAGACAATTTTGCACTTAAAAGCCATTAAACCACCTAGACTTGTTGAGAGGTGAGCAGCATATATATTTAATCTACTGTCCTTGCTTTTGCTGTTGTTATCCGGAAGCTAACAAATATCTCAAGCAACATCATCTAGTACTGAATAAGTTTAGATCCCCAAGCATCACAACTGGAATTGCTAATATTGCAGGTGGGGAATTTATGTAGGCTGCCTTGTAACCCTTTATGTTCTGATCCAAAGAGTTAAGGGTATTAAACAACAGCTAAAACATTCTGCATGCACGTTAGTATTGAAATAAAGCCCAGTAACAGTTAAAATGCCATCAGGCAATAATAACATCTTAATTCATAAAAACAGTGGTAAGCAATCTTTCTATGCCTATTATGGTCATTTTTCCCATTTAAATTAACTTTCCCCTTGGGTTGCAAGAAGGCAGTTAAGAAGGAAACATGAGTAAAAGTAGAACAACTGTAGGGAGTATTCACTCTTTTCCTCAGTTTGAATCTTTAAGCAATCATTCATTCATTGTTTGTTTGTTTATAATATAGACTTTCCTCTTTCAACCTACTCAGGGCAATTCCCAATCAGAAAATGTCAGGCATGGTTTGTTTCCATTATTTCAAAATTACTCTTTAAGTACTACAGTACTGCAATAATTGTATCTATCTAGAGCAGAGGTGTCAAACTGGCAGCTGTGGGCTGGCTGTGTCACATGCAGGTCATGTACACCCCAGCTCCATGAAAGGGAAAAACATTACGAAGATTTATAGTGTCTTCTCTGTCAGATCATAGTATCTGAGATTTATTTGGCCTCAGTCATGCTGACATTTTATAAGTCATTGAATAATGTTGGATGTTCCTTTTTAGCTTAACATTTTTATTTTGTTATAAAGTAATGTAAAATACAAAATACAAAGTAAATAGGAAAGCAATGGGGAAGAAAAAGCAGTGATTTGATGTTAATTCCTTATTTTACCATAACAGAAAGAGTCAGAAGTCAATGCTTCTTTTTCTTTCTTTCTTTTCTTACCTTTCCTCACCTCTCCTTCCCCTTTTACTCCCCATTGCTTTCCTATTTACTCTGCATTTTGTATTTACAATCCTTCATAACTCAATAAAAATGTTAATGTTAAGAATGTTGGATGTTCCCTCAGGCATGGAATCTGGAATCTGGTTAAGACCATAAATCTGATTTTTTTTTCTTCAAAAGTTTTAATTTATTCAAGAAAGACTAAAATACAAAACACCAAAATTCTTTTAATCTAATGTGATTTTTCATTATTAGGGTTCTGTGGATTTGGGTTAGTTTTTGGTTTTGTTGCCTTTTTTGGCTTTCATCTCATGTTTTCCACTGATGTATAGGTGCCTTCAAGTCATTAATTCCTGGAAACTGCCAAGTTTCTTGGTGATATTTTCAGAATGGCTTGTCCTTGCCTTCTTCCTAGGGTTGAATTACTAGCCCAATGTCATCCAGCTTGGATCCTGCCTAAGGTGGGACACAGTCTCCCAGTTTCTAGCCTGGTGCATTAACCACTACATCAAACTGGCTGTTAAATTATATACACAGTGGTAAAAAAAATGCAACACCAATAGGTACTCACTTACCAAGATAGGTCCTACAGTTAGAAATTTGCCAAATGAGGGCAAACATAATCCAATCATATGTCTCCCAAGATCATCTTCTACCTGTAGTATGAGCCCTGAATTTATAATACACTATATTGTGGTTACTGCTGTAGTAAACAAAACATTGATTAATGTATTAACAATCGGTATCCCTTTACTGATTTCTGATTTTGTATGCTTTAAAGCTCTCTGCTTTTTAGTTTAAGATTATTTCCAACTCTAAGGGATGCGGTAGCTCAATGGCTAAGACACTGAGCTTGTCGATCTGAAAGGTTGGCAGTTCGGTGGTTTGAATCCCTAATGCCGCAAAATGGAGTGATCTCCCATTACTTGTCCCAGCTTCTCCCAACCTAGCAGTTCGAAAGCATGTAAAAATGCAAGTAGAAAAATAGGAACCACCTTTGGTGGGAAGGTAACAGCTCTCCGTGCACCTTCGGCATTTAGTCATGCCAGCCACATGATCATGCAGACGTCTTCGGACAGCGCTGGCTCTTCGGCTTTGAAACATTGCCCCCTAGAGTCGGGAACGACTAGCACATATACTCGAGGGGAACCTTTACATGGATTTCAAATTCTGGTTGGCAACTAAAATACTGGTAACCAGGCTATTTCATTTCAACTGAATGTGATACCTTCTGAGTCTCATTCGATGTTTACAGATGGAAGAAAATCACATTACTGGTCCATTATTATTTTAATATAAAAGAGCAGGAAAGCATGACTAAAATTGATGGCTCAAGCTTGGTACTACTTCTCTGTCTGCATAATGCAACGTAACTGTATTCTTAATTCCACTTTATTAGCTTGTCAGGGACTTTAGTTATATTCATCAAGTGAAGCTTTACATTAAGCATTCCTCCAACTAATTGGAACCATCCAGGCACATTTTGGTCCACATTCTTATTCCTGCTGGAGGAAAAAGGGTACTTTGTTACCACTTCAGCATGTTAGAGTGAAATTATATTTTGCTAGCAGTTACAATGAAATATTAAGAATGAGCCTTGTGATCAGTTGGAACTTGTTCTGCTATTAAAAGCAGTTGGCGGTGGAAGCTAAAAAAAAAAAGCCTTGACAATTAAATCAATCATCCAGGAGCTTAAATATTCCCAGAATTTTAAGATGCAATTAGGCAACCCGTGACCCACTGGGTCATGCTTTCAGAGACATTTCCTTACCTAAACAGAGAAACGGAATGACCATGGGTGGGCAAAAGAAAAGCAGTGGGAGCAACGTCCGACTTCCTGCTAGCTTCCCCACTGACTTGACTTGTTGGAAGCTGGCTGGAGCATCAGGAATGATGAACATGTGATTGTGGCTAAAAGTAGTGATGCTGCACTGGACATAACTTTGCAAATGCAGTTTGTGTGAAGATCACTGAAATTTTAATTACATGAGAGTAATGGGTCCTGGATTTTGTATGCATTCTTTAAGTTAAAAGATTTCACAGAATAATAGAGTTGGAAGGGACCTTTCCCGATTCCCTATTCAGGCAAGAAATCCTATACCCAGGATGGAAAACCTATGGCATGCATGCCAGAGGTGGCACGCAGCACTCTCTCTGTGGGCACACGAGCTGTCACCCCAACTCAGCTTCACTGTGCATGGATGTGTGCATCCCACTGGCCAGCTGGTCTTGCCATGCATGCGAGGGAGGGGCATGCAGGGGGTGCATGTGCAGGAGGGACACATGCACAGGGGCACATGCATGAGGACAGGGTGCATGCATGGGGGCCACACATGCATTGCATTTGGGAGGTTTGGGTACACTTTGGGCACTCGGTCCGGAAAAGGTTATCCATCATGCCCTATACCATTTTAGACAAATGATTTTCCAATCTCTTCTTGAAAATCTCCAGTGTTGGATCACCCACAATTTTTGGAGGCAAGTGATTCCACTGATTAATTGTTCTAAGTGTCAGGAAATTTCTCCTTAGTTCTAAGTTGGATCTCTCCTCCTTAGTTTCCATCCATTGCTTCTTGTCCTGCTCTCAGGTGCTCTGGAGAATAGGTTGACCCCCCCCCCCCTCTTCCTTGTGGCAGCCCCCCATTTGAGGTACTTCAACTCAAATCTTTGCACTATCATGAAACATTTAAACTAACTGAAGGTTACAAGCAGACACACAGGAGAGTTTTAATAGTATACAGATAATGATCGATCAGAAAACCTTTTAATCTTCCCCCCTACAGTTCAGAGCCCCTATGGAAGCAGTGCCCTAGAAGTGCAATGAAAGCAAGATAAAATGGAAACAACAGAAGTGTGATAAACTTGTATTAATCATAACTGCATGATTAGAATTAGTAGATGAAATAACTCCTTGTGGAGTAAAACTGTTAGTTGGAAATAATAATTTGAAGTTTTAATTGGCCAAACAATGATCAGTACATTTTAAACTTGCATTTGAAATTTAAACTTGCATTATGAAATTTATTTTGTCCTATTTGGACCCTCCAAAATCAATAATAGATAGAAATGGGCAAAATATACACACAATGAAGGGAAAGAGTATAAGATATATGCATAATTTCATGCAAACGTAGAGCATACATGCCTCCCAAAACACCTGCTTACTCCAATCAGTTTTGACATTAACTCTTTTGGACGGACGGTGTTAGAAGCAGTTGAATAGAAGCTAAATTCTTCTGCATCTTACATTTCCCTAGCAAGTGTGCATTTCAACTAATAAGTTATAAACATTTTAATGGACTTTTCAGGACTTCGGTTTCTGCTAGGAGGATATTATTGCAGATCTTTTCCATCTTGCAACATCAGCAATGATTTCTGTCAGGATGAGTACATACATATCCAGGACAGGAAATAAGAATTTGGAGAAAGGGGGGGGGTCCAAATTCTTTCCTCATCAGAAACACCTTAAATTCAAGGCATGTTTTCCTAGGATTGTGTATCAGCTGAGCTTTAATTTTTTTCCAAATTATGTTTGCCCCTTCAGATCCACCTTATTCCAGTGTGTGTTAGCTACATAAATATTGTAAGCTCAATGGCCACCTTTTATTCCTACAATATGAAACATTGCGGGTTGTAAGCAATGGTTCATTATAATTCAACTGTACTCTCACTAGCTTCAATGCACACTAAGATTCCAAAGCTAGATTTTTTTAAAAGTGCTGTTCCTTTTTTTTTTTTCAATGCTTCCATCCATCAACCTTCATCCATAAAGCTGAGTCTGCACTTTACAATTCATTGTCAAATCCAATCTACATTTTAAACTATTCTGGTTAACAAATGCTTTCTTCTGTATATTTTTAATAGAACATTATCTTTGTTGTGTATTATAGCAAATAAGGTATAACCAAACAATGCATTAAGAATTGTAACTCCATCTGGGGGTTTGTTGACATTGATAACCCACTCAGGTTTCTCAAGCCATTCAAAGCATCATTAAAGTGGTGCTCAGAAAATTTTAGATTTCAGTCTGCATTTGGTTATATACAAGCCTGGTACCTCATGTGGTTTTGGGCACTGAATTGAGTTTTGTAACATAATTCGAGCCAATATTTTAAGAGTTTAAACTATGGCTTATATTCTTTCACTATGCATGCAATTTTAATACACTTTTCTTTTAGCTTTGACAATGAAAATATACAAGTCAGATGTATTTTCATAAGACACAATCCATCTGAAATTAAAACTCTGAGATCTTACCTGTTGTAAGTAGGGGAGAGAAGTGAGTACTATATGTATTTAATTCTTTCAGTACAACGAAGATGATTTAAGAGTATGAGACTTTGCATGCTGGACATTCAAATACAAGGTCAGAATATACCCAGCTACTTCAGCCATGCAACAGGGTGAAGCAATCTTGCTTTAAATAAACATTGAAGGCAGTGATAAATGATTGCTGGTATCTGAGCTGGGCAGCAAAATGTAGCACAGTATTTTACATATATAGTGATGGGGTCTGGAATTGCCTACAATTAGCCAGAGAAAAGATTTGGGTTCAGGGTAGATAACTCAAAAAAAAAGTGTTGACACACTGAGTGGTAGCTGTGAAAAAGGCACATTCCATATAAGGGTTCTGTAGGAAAGGAATGAAATTAAAACTGCCAATATTATAATGCTTTTATACAAATCTGTTGGACATTGGCATCTGGAATACTGGGTACAATTCCAATCACCACTTTCAAAAATGAACGTAGTTGAGCTGGCATGAAGGGAAGAAATGCGCAAACAAAGTGATTGGAAGTCAAAGCCTGTTTTAGGAGAAATTCAAGAACTCTAGCTTAGACAAGAGGCAACTGAACTGGGATATGATCGAGCATGGTCTGGAGAAAATTTATCAAGAAGAAGATTTTCCACCTTTCTCAAAATACTAGGAGTAGGCAATTTAATGACGACAAAAGGAGCCTATGAAATTCATTAGCACAAGATGGAGTGGCTTGGATGTATTTAAAAGAGGTTAGATAAATGCATGGAGGTCTATTAGGAGCCTGGGGGACACCTTCCAATGCCAGCTGCACAGGAACAATGAAAGGAAAAGGATAGGTCTCCATCTTCTGACCTCAGCACTCCAGAGGAATGTGGTTGATCTTTGTAAGAAACTAACAACTAGGTCAAGATGGACTTTGGCCTCAACTAACCTGGCTCCTCTTATGCTTAAAAACAGCAGCCCAATCACACAAGCTACAAAACAACAGCCCAATTGCTGCAGTTGAAATAGCTGAAACAACGTTATTCCAAAGCTTTATTGATCCATGAATTGCTTTGAGTTCAGAATACTTGAGATAGTTCCTTTGAGGTCAGACACATTCAAGGTATTGAAATGTTTTGCACTACAGTCCATGGTGTTCCCAAATATCCAGGAAAAGAATACTGCAGGTAGTTACTGAGCTATATAACATACCCAATATTAATCTTACTTCCAAAGTATTACTTCTCAGATTTTAGTTTTGGGTCGAATAAGATTTTAAATAAAGAAATTGCTTAATAAGTTATTTAGGCCACACATGTTCAGAGATGTAGAAAGAAAGCCATGACTCTTGTCATATTTTACTTCACTCTTATAAGGTGAATACTGGCAGGAAAAAAACCCACACACATTATGTTCCATAGCTTCCAGCTGTTCTTTCCCATTTATTCACATTCATTAATATAGACTAAGTGTCTGCTTCAAAGTCTAAACTTTCCACTCAACTAGACTATTGTTTTAAATTCAGGTTTCTTGGCAGACTGCAATTTAATTATCCACCTGATGTAGCTATTTAGTTTGTGTTGAAATATAGTATGAAATATTGATGAGGAGTTTCTTTTCTTGTTCCAGCTTTTCTACATGTGCTGGACTGAATGTATATACAGTATTGTGCTGTGCTGAAGGGCTTCCAAATGCAAATTATACATAGGAGAAATATATTCCAAACTAAATATGGCTTTTTTTCCCCTTCAGTGATAAAAGATGAGGATTTTATCGTGCATTTGACAGGCATTACATGGAATTTTATTAGGATTTCTGACCAATTTGTCTCAACATGGATTTGTCTTTTTTTTTTAACTGTATCTTTCCACCCTGCTAAAAGATGCATGAAAGAGAGAAAAGCTCGTAATTGCCAATGTAGAATTGGGAAAATAGTATTTTGAGATGTAACATGCAAAAGACAGGAACCAAGTCTTGCTCTCAATCCCGACAAGACCGAGTGGCTATTGCTGTTCCCTCCCAAAAATTGGCCTTGTACTCCATCTCTCAGGCTGGGGGGTGAAATTATACGCCCCTCAGACAGGGTTCGCAATTTGGGAGTCCTCCTGGACCCACAGCTGACTTTAGAACACCATTTGTCGGCTGTGACCAGGAGGACATTTGCCCAGGTTCGCCTAGTGCACCAATTGCGACCCTACCTGAACCGAGAGGCCCTTAGAACAGTCACTCATGCCCTTGTGACCTCAAGACTGGACTACTGTAACACGCTCTACATGGGGTAGCCCCTGAAGAGCATTCGGAGACTTCAGCTTGTCCAGAATGCAGCCACGCGAGCGATTATGGGTGCACCCCGGTACACCCATGTCACACCTATCCTCCGTGAGCTGCACTGGCTACCTGTCAGTCTCCGGATACGCTTCAAGGTGCTAGTCGTTACTTTTAAAGCCCTACATGGTATTGGACCTGGGTACTTGAGAGACAGCCTCCTGCCAATCACCTCCCTATGACCAATTAGATCCCACAGATTAGGCCTCCTCCGAATACCATCCAATGCTAGCCAATGTTGACTGTCGACCCCTCAGGGAGGGCCTTCTCTGTGGCTGCTCCAGCCCTCTGGAAGAATCTCCCCATGGAGATCCGGACCCTCACCTCCCTTCTGGCTTTCCGCAAAGCCACTAAGACCTGGCTGTTCCAGCAGGCCTGGGGCTGACGAGTTCTCGGCCCCACTTAAACTGTTGTGACTGTTGTTTTGTTTTTAATTTTGTTTGTCTTGTGTTCTGTTTGTATTCCCCTTCCCTTTGGTTTGTTAGCCGCCCTGAGTCCCTCGGGAATAGGGCGGCATACAAGTTGAATAAACCTAAACCTAAACCTAAGTAAGTATGAAACATCAGAAACTGTATTTTAATAAACCTTAGTACTGATTACAACTCTTTCCATATATATAATATGTTACATTTATATTCTACTTAATCTTTTGGGGTCTAAGGCAGCATACATAGCACTTTTTCCTTCGGTTGTTTCAATATCAGCCTTATGAAATAGGTGGGAATAAAATAGAATTATTGTCCTAAAGTAATTCACCTGGTGGAAGAAAGAGTTTGACTTGTGCTACTTCAACTCCTT
Source organism: Thamnophis elegans (assembly GCF_009769535.1). Taxonomy (NCBI): domain Eukaryota; kingdom Metazoa; phylum Chordata; class Lepidosauria; order Squamata; family Natricidae; genus Thamnophis; species Thamnophis elegans. Next base: position 43,658,857 of record NC_045544.1, on the reverse strand, counting down.
AAGTATGACAGTGGTTATATATAGTAGACAGATGGTTTGGTGTAGTGTTGAAGGCGTCAAAGCACACTAGTTACAATAAGCCATCATGGCACAGTGGCTAGAATGCAGTATTGCAGGCTAATTCTGCCAACTGCCAACAGTTCAAGTCTCACCGGCTCAAGGTTGACAGCCTTCTATCCTTTAGAGATCAGTTAAATGAGGATCCAGATTGTTGGCGGCAATATGCTGAGTCTGTAAACCTCTTAGAGAAAGCACTATGAAGTAGTATATAAGTTTATGTTTATGAGTCATGGTTAGAATGCAGTACTGCAGGGTATTTCTGCTGACTGCCAGCTGCCTGTAGTTTGGCAGTTTGATTGTCACGGGCTCAAGGTTGACTCAGCTCAGCCTTCCATCCCTCTGAGGTGGGTAAAATGAGGACCCAGGTTGTTGGGGGGGGCAATGTTCTGACTCTGTAAACCACTTAGAGAGGCAGTAAATCTACGTGCTATTGCTTTTGCTATCATCCTTGCTATTACATTTTGGATCACACCATATTTAAAGGTTCTGGGTAGGGAGAAGTTATAGCTTTTAAAATTGCTTATCCCTAATTTAGAGGGCCATTGTTGTAAAGAGATTCCAAACTGCATAAAATAGTAAACATGGTTAACTGAACATGAACTATGAGAAAGCACATAAGCACACAGCTAGAGACAAGTCCATAAATACACTCCATTCTACAAATCCTTCATAAAAGAAAGATATTTGAAATCCTAGTAGAAAAAGAAATTCCTCTGAAGAATGGACAAGCCTTAGAGAAGACATTACTTTAGTGCCTCATTCAGTTACTCTGAAATCCTGTTTCCTGCAAATTCCATGTTAAATCTGAGGCTAAGGGGAGATCCTAAAGTCTGTTGATCTCCAGCATTTCAACTAGCAACTTCTGGATTTTCAATCTGGTTTTAAAATTGCTTTTTCTCTCATCACAAAGGCAAGGGATGTTGGGAACTGACTATATATCTGAGCTGCCAGGATTTTGTCCTGAATGATTCAGAATTGCTGCATTTTGCTTGTGGTGTATCTGCCGTTCTAGAAAGCTATGAAGGCAAGTTGGCTTGACAGGGGGATACAAGCAGAGAAAGGAATTAGAAGGCTTTCTTCAAAGAAATAAGTACTGGCTGCTTAAAAGCTTTATTTTACTTTTTGCCTAAAGAATTATAAAAATCTGCCTCTTTTTACTTGCTTCAAGGTCAATTTGTAGAAGAACATAAAAACTAAGTTTTATTTAAAAAATCCTTCTCCCTCATAAATTCTTAGCCTCCTTTTCCTCCCCTTCTCCATGTGGCACAAGAAGCAAGTCGAGGACTATTTATGAGTTCTTGTGCAAATTCCTCAACTGATAAATTTAATTTCACATTCTCTGGCTTAAGCAAAAAAAAAAAAAATACTTCATGCCCTATGCGCATGTAGAGATTGTATTACATATAGCAAAACTCCAGCGAGCAGTATATTATGGGCTTAACCACAAGCATTTAGTATAGGAATGTCAACTACATGGCACTCTGCGAGTGTGCTGCGATTTTATTGAACCGACATGATGCATCCAGGCAGGTTAATATGGGAAGATCTCTTTATAATGACTGTGTGAAGATTCCAAGTTTGATTTGATTTAAAGGCAGTTTAATCAAGTCGTCCTTCAAACTGACATTTCTGACTGGATAAGATGAGGCAGACCTTCCTCTGCTGAGCCTGCAACTTAGAATACCAATGATAGTATGGAAAGAGGGGCAGGATTTGCATGTTTATGTCCCCCAACCCCCAAAAAGGCATTGCACGGGATCCCCTTCAGCAGATAAAAAAAATTGCATCATGGATTTTGGACAGGAGTATCACAGATTACCTTAAGCACAATGTGAAGCACACCTTCATCTGTGAGAGAAGCAGACAGCGATTGCTCTTCCTGCATCACCATCTCTTTTAGGATATGGCAATTCAACAAATTTCTACATCCCAATTGCTCAGTGAAGCAGAAGCATCAGTCTATGAGATGTTGGAAATTGATGTTAAATGGGCTACTTGGCTTGCAGAAGTGGAACTTTGTCTCAGCTCACGTTGGTTCTCAAGTCTTCCTGGTGAGCATCTTCCGAAGGCTAGCCCAGTCCTCTTCATCCTGGAATTCCTCTTTGTGAAGTCACCTGAAGCAATTATGAAAATCTCCCCATTTCTAGTGTTCCTTGGCTAGAGAAGCCACTGGCTTTACGGTAATCAGGTGGCTAAATAAAGGTATTACAGGAGCCATTATTCAGTGACAGCTGAAAATTGAAAACTTCACCTGAATGGAAAGGGCACATGGAAGCAACATCCTGTAGCAGTGGAAGGCAATGTAATCAGTAATATCTGGAAAGTTTGCGACAAAGGGAGATGAGGATCCACTTTTGCTAAAATGGCAGTCTTGCTAGTAAATTCTCAGCCAACACTCTTCCGAACAGTAGCAGCAACCACAAGTTTTCAATGTGAGCAGAATGTCTAGAAAAGAGATATCACAAAAAACTGTGTGATGAATGTGGACGGAATACAAGAGTGGATGACCCTTATGAAAGATTAAACATGCTCTTTGTCATTTGCTCCTTTTACATCCCAAGCCATCATCTTCTGCATGCCACAGTTGTTGCCAGATAAGCTCTTCATTTTTCAGGTGGCCACCATCAATATTATTCTGCCAGTTCAGTTTAAGGCTAAGCGCTCTGAAGGAAGACTGAAAGACTGATTAGTATTCTTTGTCCAAACTTTTTTTCTTCTTCGGACGATCCAAAAAGATAAGAAGTATCTCTTAGAACATGACCAGATTAGAAATAGGTTCTTTCTGTAGATATAGACAAAGCTACAGAGCTTTTCTTCCTCTTTAGTAGCATCATATCCTTATAGTTGTGGAGAAGATGCAGCAGGAAGCAGGATAGCAGGAAAAGCAAAACTGTAACTTTAAGTTTCAAAGGTATATTTGTAAAATGTCATTTTTTAAAAATGCTCATATAAAGCACATAATACAAGCTTATGGTCCATGTATTAGGGAAATGCATGACATAATTCTTCAATATTCTAATTTATTTCCGGTTTGGACACGTTGTCTGAAGGAGCTGGGTTTTTTTAGCAGCTCCAGCCCCGAGATTGTGTTAAACTGTCTAAACAGCATTCATCAGCTGTTTGACAGATTGATTACCTCTCCTTTGGGCAAAGAAGGAGGGGTGAGAAGCTGAGCTTGGGAAGTGCTCCACTAACCTCCCCCAGGAGATAAATCTGGGGGGTGAAAGGTGTGAGCCTCCCTGCAACCCAGCGAACTCCGCGCCCGGGACTCATTCTGCCTTTTTGCAGAAACGAAGACACACGTCCACCCTTTGCTCAATGATTGATTTTTACCTGATTTCAAGACAGGCAGAGAAATACCGGAGAACTTCCAATTGTATGTATTAACAGACTTTAACTCCATTTTTCTAAAAGTTCCTTCTAATAAACTATGTGGCAGAAAGATAAAGATGGCACCGAAGAGTTTTGTAGGCGGGGTTGTGCTATGATGTTACAAACTATTACAGAGCTTAAGATCATTTAAAGATCATTAAATCAGCAGTGATTTATTAGCAAGCTACAGAGTAATAACTGGAACAAGTGGTCTGCCTGGATTTATTAATTTGGTGCAAGATAAGATTAACTGAGGAAATGGTTTCAAAGCAAGCTAAAGCAACTATCACTTCTAAGAGCACAGGGAGTTCACCTGCTCCGTCAAATAAATTGTAGTCATTGTTGCCCCCCCAACCCCCTCCCCCTCCTGCTGGAGAACCTCTGACTCAAGAAATATTGCAAGCAGTATTAAATGATACTTTAAAAGACCATGCAGACGCGATGGAAATTAAAATACAGGAAAAGATTTCTGTTGCTTTCAAGGAGATTTTGGAAGAAGTGTTGGGATTGGTCCAGATTCGTAATCAAGAAATTAGAGAAGATATTTTAGAGGCTTTTAAATGCTTATCTGGCTATGTATCAGCATTGGAGGATAAAGTGGAAGATGTTAGTGATTCCAATATTAATCTGGTAACTAAAATGGATGTGGTTCAAGGCAAGGTTGATGATGCAGAAAATGAAATTACAATGTTGCAGTACAGACAGATGGAATTTGCTTTAAGAATAAGAGGCCTTAAAGAGAAAAACCAAGAAAACCTGAAGGAGATTTTTTCAGAAGCCTTTGATCAATTGATGGGCAGCCCAGGAGGGGATTTTGACTGGCAAATTGACAAGATATATCGTGTTAATTCATGGCTTGCCAGACAGAAACAACTTCCAAGGGACATTGTAGTGTATTTTGCCACAAGGGACACGAGGAATTTGATTCTACAAGAGTCTTACAAAACCAAGTTGCAAATTGGGGGCCAGGAGGTGATAGTTCTGAAGGAAATACCACCCAAAATGTTGAGATCTAGAAAAGACTATGCCTTCTTAGTGGATGAACTCAAAAACCATCAGCTACAGTTCAGATGGAAAGCTCCAGCCAGATTAGTGGTCAACTACCTGGGACAAAGATATCATCTTAACTCAGTTTGTAAGGCTAAAGATTTTTACAGCAATATACTGAAGGCTGGACATCCCCCCCTCCAGGACCCAGAGAAAGAGAGCAAGGACAGAACAGACAGCAAGATACCCAAGGATCATTGCTGGTGGACCAAGTCCAGACACCTCTGCTGGAACTAGAAGGAGTGAAGGAGCAAAGATAAACCTGTGTGGTCACTAGGTGTATGGAACAAGAGTTAAAGAAGCAAAAAGCTCTGCAACAAACTCATGCAATGGCTAAAGAAGCCACAGTTTCTAGCTGAGAAGTGGTGGGAGGAGCCAGGCCGAAAGTCAAAATACAGGATTTCCAGATGGCTCTTAAAAAGCTTCAGGGAGCTAAAGATGACAACTAAATTCTTAACTTGGAACGTCAATGTCTTAAATTCACCGCAGAAAAGGAAGAAAATAAACCATTATTTGAAACAATTTAAGAATGATATAATTTGCCTGCAAGAAACATATATTAGAACAACTGACCAGAAATATTTGATGAACACAAGACTTGGACAACACTTTGTAGCCTCCGCCTCAGAGAAGAAAAATGGTATAGTTATATACCTAAGAAAGGACATGAAAGCTGAACTAATTGAAGCAGATTCCCAAGGAAGATATATTGCAATAGAACTTGTATTAGAAGGGGAAAAGATACTCTTAATGGGAATATATGCTCCCAATCAACAACAAGACAAATTTTACAAAATGCTCCATACTAAGTTAATAGAAAGGGACTATAAATCTTGCATATTAATGGGTGACTGGAATGGAGTTTTGGATACTAAGAAACACAAGAAGGGTCTCCTGCAAAACATCCAAACATGAGCAAAACTACCTAAGTCTTTTTTCGATATGATGGATGATATGGAGCTAAGAGATATCTGGCGAGAAAGAAATGCAAAAGAGCAGGACTTTACATTCTTTTCTGATAGATATCAATCTTTTTCCAGGATTGATTTTATATTAACAACAAATGATTTGCTTTCCAAGGTAAAGAAGACGAAGATATGTTCCAGAGCCTTAACAGATCACAACCCTGGAATTTGGGAAGAAATCTAGAAGGTGTTGGAGGTTAAATGAAAATTTATTTAGATATGAGAAAAATGTTAATGAATGTAAAAACCTGTTGAGAGAATACTTTGTTTTTAACATGAATAAGGGTACATCTATGGAAATGGTTTGGGATGTAAGTAAAGCGTACATGCGAGGAGTCCTAATAAATTTAAATAAGTTACATAGACGTAGAAAGGGAGAAAAAAGAAAGGAACTAGACGAAGAGATTAGGAAGAAAGAACAGGAGTTAATATTAAACCCAGGCGATAAGAAGATTAAAAAAGCAATTACCCTATTATGAGCGCAATTTAATATGCTGATGTCAGATCAGGTGGCTACTAATTTATTATATGCAAAACATAATACATTCTGCATGCAAATAAGCCAGGCAGATGGTTAGCATATTTGACCAGGAAGAAACAAAAATCTCGTAATATACCGAAAATATATTATAATGGAAAAGAAGTTTATCAACACAATATGATCCAAAAGGCCTTCTTTGAATTTTTTACAGGATTGTACATGGGTGATAAAATACATGGCTTAGATATAGATAGATACTTGGACAAAAAAAAAAATACCTATATTTAAGGAGGAACAAAGGGAGAGATTGAATCAACCAATAACCTTGGGGGAAATCCTTCAGGTAATTAAACAGTTAAAGGCTGGGAAAGCACCGGGCACAGATGGTTTGACAGCAGTTTATTATAAAAATTTACAATTAGAAATGGTAGAACCCCTTAGGAATTATTTAATAAAATCCAAGTGGAAGGAAAGGTATCTCCATCTTGGAGGACAGCTTTCATATCCTTGATACCTAAAGAAGATCAAGATCTTAGTCAACTAAAAAATTATAGACCTACATCACTACTCAATATAGATTATAAAAATTTTACTAAAATATTAGCGAATAGGTTAATGTTGGTTACTCAGCAACTGATTCATAATGATCCAACTGGTTTTATACAAGGGAGACAAATGAGAAGTAATGTAAGAAAAATTGTTAATATACTGGAATATTTGGGAAAGAATAACGAAATCCCCACAGCGCTTATATTTCTAGACGCCGAGAAAGCCTTTGATTGAGTGAATTAGCAATTTTTAATGAAAACAATGCAAAAGATGCAAATTGGAGAGTATTTTCTACAATCAATCAAAGCAACATATCAGGAACAAACAGTACAAACTATAGTCAATGGAAATTTAACAGAACCATTTAAAATCGAGAAAGGTACAAGACAGGGTTGCCCCCTATCGCCATTATTGTTTATTATAACCCTGGAATTATTGCTGAATAAGATACGGGGGTCAGATGATTTACAGGGAATCAAGATTAGGCATGAAGAATATAGACTATGTGCATTCGCGGATGACTTGGTTATAACTTTAATCCAACCAGAGAGATCTATCAAGGTTTTAATGAATATGATTAATCAATATGGCCAAGTATCTGGGTTTAAAATAAACCTAGGAAAAACAAAGATGCTGGTTAAGAACATGAACACTAATCAAAGGGAAGACTTAGAAAAAATAACAGTCACCTCCACTAGACCGATTAGATCCCACAGATTAGGCCTCCTCCGAATTCCGCCGGCCAGTGTCGACTGGTGACTACCCGGAGGAGAGCCTTCTCTGTGGCTGCTCCGACCCTCTGGAACGAACTCCCCGTGGAGATTCGAACCCTCACCACCCTCCAGGCCTTCCGCAAAGCCCTTAAAACCTGGCTGTTCCGACAGGCCTGGGGCTAAAGAGCTGTTGCCCCCATCTCGAATGGTATGACTGTTGTGTGTTTTTAAATTATGCATTGTTATGTTTTGTTTTTTAATTTTTTGTCTGTACCCCCCTTCCCTGATTTGAATTGTGAGCCGCCCTGAGTCCCCTTCGGGGGAAAAGGGCAGCATATAAATATAATAAAATCAAATCAATCAAATCAATCAATCAAATCAACAGGATGTGAAATAGTTTAAAAGGTTAAATATCTAGGAGTTTACATCTCAACCTCAAACAGGAAACTATATAAGTATAATTATGAGCCACTATGGCATAGTATATAGGCAGAGATGAAAAACTGGGAAAAATTACAATTATCTTTGTTGGGAAGAATAGCAGCAGTGAAAATGAATGTCTTGCCTAAGTTCCTATTTCTTTTTCAAATGATACCAATACTTTAAAAAGATGCAAATTTGCTTGAATGGCAGAAGGGTATTAACAAATTTGTTTGGGCAAAACCGAGAATAAAACTTAAAATAATGCAAGATGTATGTGAGAGAGGAGGCTTGAAAATGCCAAATTTAAAACTATACTACGAAGCAGTAGTTTTATCAATAATTAATGGCTGGATTAACTCAACACAGGATAGGTTATTGAATATCAAGGGGCATGACTTGATATATGGTTAGCATGCTTATTTGATATATGACAAGGAGGTGAATAAGACATTCAAAAGTCATATATTAAGGAATGCTTTATTGCGTGTCTGGAAAATATATCAATATATATTAAATGATAAGATACCTATCTGGGCAATTCCCAGACATGCAATAGAGAACGCAAGTATAGTACAAAAACATGATGTAACTACATATAGACAGCTTCTTACTATAGAAAGAGGTGTGTTTTAGTTAAAACCCTTGAATGTATTAAAAGAGGAAAAGGTAATTCAAACATGGTTTCATATGGACAGTTGCAGGCTAGATGGAAAAAAGATCAGAAAATTGGTATAATGCAAAATGAGGAAAATCTACTAAAACAAATTAGGGATCAAAGTCAAATGCACATAAAAAAGGTTATATAATGTTCTAATAGAAATGGATTCTGAAACAGAATTAGTTGAAGACTGTATGATAAAGTGGACACAAAACTTTGAAGAACCAATAATGTTGGACACTTGGGAAAAGATATGGGTAAGAAATGTAAAATTTACACAAGCCCAAAACCTGAGAGAGAACTTTTATAAGATGTTTTATAGATGGCACTTAGATCCTAAAAAATTGGCTTGCATGTATCCGAATTTACAACCTAAATGCTGGATATGTGATTGTACTGATGGTACATATTACCATATATGGTGGACTTGCAAAAAGGTTAAAGCATTTTGGATAAAAATATGGTGGATTATGCAAAATATTTTTAAAAAGAGGATAAAGTTTACCCCTCAGTTATTTTTATTAGGTATAACTACTGATTGTACTGTTATAGAGACTAATCTGATTTTGAACCTAAAAGTGGCAGCGAGATTGTTGGTGGTGCAATACTGGAAGAAGGAAGATTTGCCTACTATTCAAGAATGGACATTAAAAGTAACAAACTTAGCAGAGATGGCTAAAATATCAGCATATCTTAAGGATCATTCAGATGAGAAATATAAACTGGAGTGGAGAAGATGGATTGACTATATTCAAAATAAATACGGGACTAAAAAATTCCAGATAGCTTATGATTGAAAAAGCAAAGAATGATTTAATTTGTTTATAGTTAGCTTAACAAAAGAGGAGTTAAAGCATAAATGAAAGATGAAGCCAAGTTATTTTTAGTTTATTTTAGAATATAATTGTTAAAGATTTATACCCTGTATTTGCTCTGGAAGTCGGGGTGGGAGGTTGGGGTGGGAGGGCTCAGGTGGGGAGGGTGGGGGAGGGAGGTAAATATTTGTAAATTCTTTTTTTAAAAATTTTCAATTAAAAAAATATTCTAATTTATTTTCTAAGAAGACAGTTGAAAGGAACACTGGAGTACCTGCTGGGCTCCTATTCAAGACTATCCATTTAGTCTCCTCTACCCTGCATAAGCATTAACTGCTGCAGACCTATATCAATGCTGCCACCTGCTGTTTCACTTTTTCATCTCCCCCCCAAATCTTCCTTTCTCAAGTGCCTTGGTGATTTCTTTTTATGGCATCTATTATAGAAGTATGTAAATAAAACAGAATGCATTAAAAAGGCTGACTGGACATTTACTGGAAAAAGTAGTTCCCCAAGCAATGCTATTTCTGTTCATGGTATACAAAAATTGTAAAATAGAGTGACATCTGAAAAGTCTACAAAGTCCCCTTGTGTATAGTTTTATCATGCAGCCTATTAGACTTGGTTGTATCTAACATCCCTATCCTCTCAACAACACAAACCTATGTGCTTTAGGCACATCATATCTCATATCGTTTCTGTATTGCATTCCAAGCATACCTGGAAGTATGTCTGATAACACAACAGGAAGCTATGGAACCGAAGGAAGTCCTCAAAATAGTTCAACATCCTGTTTAGACAGGAGTAGTTATTTTATCCAATAGAGAGCGTGTAAAAAGGTAAAGGTTCCCCTTGCACATGTGCTAGTCATTCCTGACTCTAGGGGGCAGTGCTCATCTCCGTTTCAAAGCTGAAGAGCCAGTGTTGTCTGAAGACGTCTCTGTGGTCATGTGGCCAGCATGACTAAACGCTGAAGGCACACGGAACAGTTACCTTCCCAGCAAAGATGGTTCCTATTTTTCTACTTGCATTTTTACATGCTTTTGAATTTACGAGATCTCACTCCATTATGCAGCACTATGGATTTGAACCGCCAAACTGTCAACCTTTCTGATCGACAAGCTCAGCATCTTAGCCACTGAGCCACTGTCCCCCTTTGCAGAAAGTGTGTAGCCTTTATTTAAATTAAAACTATCGGTTCCACAAACAGCTCAAAACAACAAAATTGTATTGATTTTTCTTAAATCCAATTTATATGGCCGCCCATTGCATTGAAGGTGATCCTGGGCAGTCCAATTAAAAAAAAATCCAACAAAAAAGTGCATATACAAAAATAGTCGTATATAAGGTGACCAGACGTACCACATCTGGCGGGACAGGCACGCCTTTCAATAATTTTTCCCGCATCCCGGGCCGTTCTAAAAAAAACCCTCTTTATTTTGGCGCTTGCAGCTCGCTCGCTCCCCCGCCCATCAGCTGCTAGCTCGCTCGCTCGTTCCGTTCTATCTATCTACACTAAAATTCTAAGCCAGCCCAGCCTGCCGCTCACTGATTGGCCTGGACTCCAGCCAATCAGTGAGCTGGCTGGGATGGAAAACTTTAAGCATGCGGCGTGCCTGTGCTTAAAGTTTTCCACCAGCCAGCTCACTGATTGGCTGGAGTCTGCTTATTTCGTCTTTTGCTTGCTGCAGCTTAACTGGTGAGTAACTGTTTCCCTGTGTCTCCCAGGTCACGCCCATCCCCTCTCAAAAGGATTCGGCTCGGCCACCGCTTCCTCCTCTTCTTCCTCCACCTCCTCCTCCTCCCTGTCCATGGTGGCAGTCACAGGATGGGGCAGCGGCGAGAGAGAGAGAGAGAGAGAGAGGGTTCCATCCCACGAGGAGACGCCCACCACCTGCGGGTCCCCCCCGCCATTGCCGCCTCCGCCTTCTTTCCCTCCGCCTCTTCCAGAGCCCGAGCCCACCGTTGCGAGTCCGCGAGGTGTGGTCGCTCCAGGGTGTTGCTCCTCGCGCAGAGAACTTCCACTCTCACGGGACAGAACCCTCTCTCTCTCTCTCTCTCTCTCTTGCCACCACCCCATCCTGTGACTGCCACCATGGACAGGGAGGAGGAGGAGGTGGAGGAAGAAGAAGAGGAGGAAGCAGTGGCCGAGCTGAATCCTTTTGAGAGGGGATGGGCGCGATTAGCAATGGCGGAGGCCATGCCGACGCTTCCCAGGTCGCGCCCGTCCCCTCTCAAAAGGATTTGGCTCAGCCACTGCTTCCTCTTCTTCTTCCCTGTCTGCGGTTCCGATTGCAGTTGCAAGGAGTGGGAAGGAGAGGATGGAAGGAGGGAGGGGGGAAGGAAAAGAAGAAGGGAGGAGGGAGAAGATGGAAGGAGAAAAGATGGAAGGACTGAGAAAGAATGGAAGGAGAAGGAGGAAGATGGAAGAAGAAAGGAAGAAAAAGAAGAAGGGAGGGAGAAAAGAGGGAAGGTCCGCAGCGAAGATGCCACCGCCACCGCCACCGGCTTTTCCCGCCCGGACACCCGCCACTCAGGAGCTGTCCGAAAACCTTCCTGCCCACCACTGGCTGCACCGCAGCTGACTCGCCCCGGGTGGGCTGGAAGGCTTTGGGCGTCCGGGCGGGAAGACTCCAGGATGACTGAGAATCCCCCGTGTTATTCCAGATAGGATAGAATATTGCCTTTTCCACTTTCTCCACTCCCCCCAATGGCGGTTAAGAATCGGCAAAAATTTGGGACGTGTGTCTGCAGGAGAAAAAAAAGAAAGGAAAAGGAAAGAAAGGAAAAGAAAGGAAAAAAAAGAAAAGGTCTTTTTCTCTCCCACGGTTGTTTCTGCGGGACCGCTTGGAGGCGTTTTCCCCATGGCCCGCGCGCGCGCTCCTTTAAAGTTGCGGTGAGAAAGCGAGAGGTGAACCCCACTTCTCTCCAACGTGTCTGAAGCACGTAGGGGAATCGCTGCCCCGCTCAGTTTTCAACTTCGGGGGAGTGACCGAGTGAAGGAGGGGAGGAGAGGGGAGAAAAAGGGGTTTGTTGTAGAGTTGATAAAGCTTTAAGAGTTTGGCGGCAAGAGGATTCTGAATGGATCCCGACTGATTGGGACTCGAAACAGCTCTATTACGTCCTGCTTTTTGTGGGGGGAAAAGAGAGAGAAAGAGGGAGAGGAAAAAAGTTTTGGGAATGGCCGTAGCCTTCCTCATCTGGATCCTGGAGCGAAGCACGGAAAACAACACAAAAAGTGTTGGGTTGGGTTTTTTTTGGATACTCTGATTTTCGTCTCTCTCGTTACTGTTTTCAATTCAATTCTTTTTTTCCCCCGTCTTTTTTTTTAAACTGAACGCCTCTACCTCCACCCCTCCTTCGCCGCCTGCCCCGAGGAGTTTTGGAGGGGAGGGGAGGAAGAGGGTTTGAGGCGCAGGGATGGAGGTGGTCGCCGGGGTGGGTGGGTGGGTGGATCGGCTGGCCATGACGGCGTAATCCCCCGCTTTCCAAGCTCGCAAAGAGCACGGTTCTCTCCAACTCTTTCTTGCTCTAAGTATTTGTGTTTGTGTGTGTGTGTGTATGTGTGTGTGTGTGAGAGAGAGACTATCACTGTGTTGTAGCTTATGATTCTTGATGAATGTATTGTATTTTATTTTTTTTATGTACACTGAAGACAAATTCCTTGTGTGTCCAATCACAGTTGGCTAATAAACTATTCTACTCTACTCTACTCTACTCATTTCTATTTCAATTCTAATAAGGAGTTTAGCTTCTCTCTCTTGTAAATGTAAGCTAGCATAATGCAAGCTAGCTTTAGCTTTCAAACAGTTCATTTAGTGACCAAAGTTACAACGGCATTGAAAAAAGTGACTGATTACCGTTTTTCACACTTAGCAACCATTTTTCACACTTAGCGACCATTTTTCACACTTAGCGACCATTTTTCACACTTAGCGACCATTGAAGCATCCTCATGGTCACGTGATCAAAATTTTGATGTTTGGCAACAGATTCATATTTATGATGCTTTCAGTGTCCTGGGGTCATATAATTGCCTTGTGTGACCTTTTGACAAAATATAAATTTTTTAATCAAGCCGCCCCCCCCCCCCCCCCCCCCCCATCAATGGTGTCCCTCTTTACCAATCTGAAAATCTGGTCACCTTAGTCGTATAACTACATGAAGTCACTGTTAAAAGTTAAAATATTATAACAATCACACAATAGATGCAATCTGTATTATAGATTCCCTAGCCCTGGTGACACATAACCACGTCTTGAGGGACTTACTGAACATCAATAGGGGTGGAACCAGCCTAACCCAGGGAGGGGGGCAGCAGGAGAATGTCCCACAAAGTAAGTGCCACAGCTAAGAAGGTCCACCTCCCCCAAATTTGATTTGATTTGTTTATTATTTATAGTCCCTGGCAAATGGTAACTACCTTCTCTATCAGATCTAAAGGGACAATCTGATATAATTGGCAGGTTTTGCTCATGCATGTATTTCATGGTCAGATAGAATGTTTTGCAACTGTAATCAACAACTTATTGAAGCATATTCATTTTAAGAATATTACTAATGATTCAACATTATTGTATTGCTGTAGGGAAGTCTAAAGAAAAAGCATTGAACTGTTTTACACTGTATGGTTTAGGTTTCTCTTGCAACCACATGTATCAACCACTATGCTGGTTAGTTTTAATCCAACATTTCCTTGGTACTCTGGAACAATGTAAAATTTTAACAGCAGAGGGGGAACGAAGCCAAAAAAATCGATGTCACTGATGTCAAGCCCCATACTACGATTAATGATTAGAAATTTCACTAAGTTTTAATGCAAATATTAGGTAAGCTAAAGAATCCTGGAAAATGTTAATACACACCTCCACCACCCCTTTTATTAGTTTCTGAAGGTAGATTCTCTATGAATGGTTTCAATTCTAAACTTTTTCCAGCTCAGACTATAATGCCGCTCATGAAGTTACTAATCTTTCTTATCTGTTATGTCTGAAGTGCCTCTAATTTCTTTTTCAAATTCTTCACAATCTAGCCCATTTAATTCCTACAAATCAATTTTAAAGACTCATAAATTTAGCCCGGAGGTAATAGTATGCTAGTGTAGTAACATGCTATTGCCAGAATCAGCCCATTTTCAAGGCAACCATAAAACCACAATACAGAGGGAACTCTATTTTCTTCAGTATCAAGCAATCTTTTGTCAACTTGCCAGCTATTCTGCTGAACAAGTTCTTGTTCACTTCGCTAAATTGTAAACATGCTTAGTGAATTAACAATTTTTTTCAACCTGTTTAAAATTGAAGAATACATTGTAAGAGTTTAAAAACAAATTCTAAAAGCTTGAATCAAACAAGTGACTGTTATGTCCTGCATCAAGCTTAATCTTAAAACAACTTGGTCAAATAGGATACGTCAGTGAACCAACCCTTAGGTAAGTCCAAAGAGAACAGTCCAGAGCTGCTATTGAATTATACTATTTCCTGTGATGGTTTGAAGTTTATAGTCCTTTCTCCTTATAGTTCAGAAAGTTGTGGAGGTTATGAATCTCCGTAATTGTTTCCTGATTTATTACCAATTAAAAAAAATCTAATTGCACCATCACACCACCATGTAGTTTCTGAACAATTTAAATGTTTCAAAATAAAATGCAAGTTCTTATGGTTAATGCAAATATTGCTATTAATCAACAGCTTGTAATTTTTAAGGCTGTGGAAAGGATTGCCCGGGAAATTCACAAAACTAGGATTTGTCTGTCTATAATGTAAGTCTAGATAAATTTAATATTAAATTTATAAATATTGTGCATGCATGAGAATGGGGAATCCCTGAAGCAACTATCCTAAATAGAATAGGGGAAATGGCGGTGTTTCATTCACAATACATTTTGAATGTTTTGAGTAGCTCCAATTTCATGTTATCCTTCTTTATGTAATCATTTGTTATGGCACATATCACAAACTTGGTTTTATACAAACGACCCATTTCATTTTAGTTTCCCAACTGAATACTATTTACCTCTTCAAAATTCTTGGACATCACCCTTATTTCATTTACAAATTAATGAATACTATGAATTTCCATTCATAGTATTTCAGATATTGAGTGCCTACTCTCTAGGGCTAAAAATGTTTTTCAAACCTAGTTTCTGTACAAAAATCTCTTTAATCAAAAGGATTCTTTTTATGGAATTGAATCTTCTATACAGAATTCATGCCAAGAAATATAGGAATGATGTAAAAACATAAACCCTAGTTCTATAGTTCATTGTGGTTTGCACCACTCCCAAATTTGTAATTTTAAATAAAATATTAACAAAATATGGAGTTCAAATTCAAGTTACTCCAATTCAGCACAAAAATTGCTACTTTGGCTGAGCAATTGAGAATCACTCATCAGTGATTATCATGGGACTTCTCTGTAGCTCAGTCAATTTGAAATATTCTTAACTATTGTATTCAATTGTGACCCCTGGAAAATTTAGTTTGCTTAACCATAGTAGGCTACAACTGTTTTGTAAAAATAAAACTTCAGGTCAGCTCAGCATGTAAACAGCTCTTCAGGAATAAAGCGCCTGGGGTCACCCAGAGCGAATTGGGCAGCCATATTCATTTTCTGAAATCTGAATTTGCTTGTGGGAAGCCAACAGGAAGGTTACAAATGGTGATCATGTGACAGTACCATTCTGCAACCGTAACTGCAAGCCAGTTGCCAAGAGCTTGGAGCACAAATCATGTGACCACAGCGACACCGCAATGGTCAGAAGTTCAAGGACCTGCCTTCTAAACATTATTAGTTCATGCTGTTGCAGCTTCAGTCACTACAAGTGGTTAGTAAGCAAGGTCTACCTGTCATTTCAAAAAACTTTTGATTTGTAAGGCAATTGTAGATCACCATGTGACTATATCGTTGTATCACTGATTCAATTTTATACTTTATTGTACCATATGTTTTTTCTTCATTGTTCATCGCTCATAAACTTATATAAATAATTGAAACTCATCATAAACCAGCAAAATACAAATATACTGTCAGCTCAAATGTATTTTATTTGTTCATTTCTTGCATTTGAAGTATTCTTCGATGACATCTTTGGCCTGAGATTCTTTGCCATAGTCCTACAACAAAACAATATATTAGTATTCCAGTAAATTATTGATTTAAACAATTACATAGTGACCATAGTAGTAAGTATTTAGTGATCTATTATAATTGCAGAATCAAGAAAAAAGGCAATTTAGGTTAGCAGTTGTTAACCATATCCTTTAGGGTAAAAGAAAAATCCTTCTATAAGATATCAATGTGGCCGTTATTGGGACCTCAATGACTACAAAGTCTTCAAGGCTCGTGCTCTGGCATTATTATTGCCAGCAATGATCTTCTGCAGAACATTTGTAAGTTAAGCAGATTTTGTCTTACTGGCAGCTCCTTGGTATACTAAACAACTGTGGTAATTTAGAAGAATGCAAAGGCAATAGAACATTAGAAAACATTATCTGCCACACTTGTTGTCTTGTTATACAGACTAACATCTCCCAAAAAGCGCTTTTCCACTTTTTTCTACTATTTATGAGCAACAAAGCAACTTCTATATGGCAGAAATAAAAGTAGTTTTAAACTTATGACAATTGAGTTAGGAATTAGTTTTAGGAACTAGCACTCATTAATTGGGGCATCATTTGACTGTGCCTGATTTTACACTTTTTTTGGGTCACGACCGTTAAAATGAACTTATTCAGTGGGTGCTTTTTTGTCATAAACTGGCAAAAAATACCCAGTTACAGTCCTATGACAGTCCTATTAAAGCTGTTTGACTGCTACAAAAGCTTTAAATGTGAGCTGCCTGTCACATGCCCAAAATTCAATCACATGACTGATGGGTTATAATTGGTTGCCAGAACTCTGGAACTGAGTCCTAAATAGCTTTGAGAAGGTCCATATCTTTGAACAGTCACTAAATGACCAGTCATTAAGCAAGAACTACCTGTACTTTAAATGTAGTACTCAAAAGGATATGTAGTACTTGCAGTTTTAAGGAGCCTGTACAAGTATACAATTGAATAAACACAAATAATCTAAAATAAAAAGAACATGTTATCTTACTTTAACAACCACACAACTGCAGCCCACAACTTTACGAGGTTTTCCTTCTCTGTCGATCTTGCAGAGACCTACCCACTCACCAAGCTTCTTGTTATCATCAACCTGTCAAGAGAGATTTGCATTTTGTTAGAAGTGCTAACAATACAGTGTAATAAAGACAGAATCAACAGCAGCTGTACACTCAGATCAAAAGGGTAACAATTTGTGGTTGTTTTCCTCACAATTCTCAGTAGAGGGAGCCAAGTTATCATCACCGTACAGCATTACTAATTTGTTTTAACCAAGAAATCCCAAACAGTTGCATAATTTTACTATAAACTACTTGTCGCACATTACCAATTCTAAGTAAAAGACCTGTTACCTTTATCAGATTGATTTGATGTTCAGCACAAAGAGCTTCAACCAGCTTCACATACATAGGTTCATCACAATTGGATGCAAGAACGCAAAGATGGGCTTGACGTCTAAAATGGAAAAATTATCAAATAAAATTGGTAAAATAACCTGTTTCCTTAACATAGCTGTTTGGATCAAATTGTTATTTGTAAGGTGTAAAATATGAAGACTGAGGGGATTACAACCACAAAGTCCAAGTCATAATTTTCAATCATTTCCTAATTGTGTTACAGAAATAGATTTTGGGAAGGTGGTATAGAAAGATGAAAAAGAGCTAAAATGTTTCTGTGAAGTTTTATGTTTAATTCACAGAGAAATTTGTAATACTAAGTAACTGACTAAATGTAATATGTTTATGAAAATATCTTAATCAATGATAAAACCAGTTATCATTCACCAATTCCATTTTAAGTCATTTTTTAACAAAATCCATTTGTTTACCACTCAGAAGTGGATAAATGTAGCATAACCACTTAGTCATTCAAAGAATGACCTTTAGGTTTATGCTGTTTCTAGCTTGTTTACTCACCAAATAAACTCCTATATACAGGTTTGTCAGACTATCATTGTCACTCATAAAGAGTGAAGGGGTATCCGACTTCCATGAAGTCATCATTCAAACACTGTAGTTCTTATCTTTGAATCTAATATACAATTTGCTGCTCACCTGGCCACTTTCTAAAATTAGTTAGTATGACAGTACATCATCTTTGCCCTCTGGCTGAAATCTGAAATGCATCCCACTATTAAACTATACCAGCTCAGCCTACCGGCTATTTTCCCATCTTCCCAACTACATTTAATTAATTTATCTGATGGCCAGTTTTATCTTTCTATCATCACTTCCATGTAGCCATCCAATGAACCTACTTTACCTCATCACATACTACTGGCTCTCCTTTCCCCTTTATCCCTCTCTGGATCAAGTCATATGCCGTCTCTGTCCAGAGACCAACCATATGCTCTAGTTTAGTGCACATATAAAGCATGTGTGCTTTAATCCATACACAGACTACTCAAAGTGACCATTTATACATATAATGGCCTGCAGATCCTTAAAATATAGTTACATGGTCCCAGAAAAATGCATTTCATGTTAGGGAAGATGTTGATGGGGTGTTATTATTGCATCTTGTTACTGAACACAGTATTTTCCGGAGGAGTAAGTAGAAAGCCTGGAAGATATAGCTTCTCTACATTACACACCCTCTTCAAGCACCAAACTGGGCTCAAACAATTAGACGTTTTTAGGATCCGGTATGTACAGAAGAATACAGGTAGTCCGACTTACAACAGTTCACTTAGTTACCATTCATTTACAATGGGATTGAAAAAAGTGACTTATGACCATTCCCCACACTTATGACCATTGCAGCATCCCCATGATCATGTGATCACAATTTAGATGTTTGGAATCTGATTCA
Source organism: Thamnophis elegans (assembly GCF_009769535.1). Lineage (NCBI taxonomy): Eukaryota > Metazoa > Chordata > Lepidosauria > Squamata > Natricidae > Thamnophis > Thamnophis elegans. The sequence goes on along the minus strand of NC_045544.1, from coordinate 43,639,854 downwards.
TACTTATGATGCTTGCAGTGTTCTGGGGTCATGTGACCACTTTCTGTGACTGGCTGACAAGCAAAATTAATGTGGAAGCGAGATTCACTTAACAGCCATGTTACTAACTTAACATCATTGATTCATTTAACTGCAGCAAGAAATGTTATAAATTGGGACAAAACTCACTTAACAAATTTTTCACTTGGCAGAAATGTTGGGCTCAATTGTGGTTGAGAACTATCTGTACTGCTGGAGGAAGCAGTAACAGCAGCATGTTTTGTTCCCCTTTCCAATATAACTGCCAAAGATCTCTAAATTTCATTCTGGGGCATCTTTCAGGATATTTTGAAAGAAATGAAATGAAAACACAGCAAAGAAAAGGAAGGTAAGACTTTCACCAATTTGTCCCATACCAGGAACGCAAGACTAAACCCAACTGAAACTGAATTAAGCTTGGAATTGATGTATCATAACATACTTTACACTAATCACTAACAACACATTTGGGTCAATCATGTCAGCATTTACCTTGCAGTGTAAGGAAATTTGCAATTTAAGTCCCACATTTAATTTCACCGCACACTGATAACAGAACTATTGGCACAATAGACTTTAACATTTAGAATATGTATGTCTTTAAATATCATGATTCTTCCAAAAGTAGTATGCAAACATGAATCTCACACAAAATCAAAGCAATAGGCTGTACAATCCCACCTTCATTTGGAGAAAGCCTAATCACTTACTTGTCCAAGGCTTTGGCAGCTTCACGAATTCCACGAGCTAATCCATCATGGATAAGTGCTGTTTTGAGCACTTCTTGAAGGGCGGTGTTGACATCCATTATGCCTCCAGCAGTTATGCTATGTAACAGAATATAAAAATAAGCAAGCTAACGCATGCAACTTGGAAATTCCTTAAAATTTTGATTGCAATTCTAATGATAACCTGAAGCACAAGGATGCAAAAGGTCTAAACAATGAAAAGGATGTACAAGTTCAAAACAGATATGAATTATGAGTACAGAGGAAAATTAAGAGTCCTTTAACGTTAGAAATTAGAGGAAAAATAATTTCATACTTTAGAGAAACATTAATGATTTAGACAAGCATCTGGACACAAAACACAGGTCTATGCCACTTCTAGTCATCAGAACACAAAACTAATCCTGAAAAATATGCATTCCAACAAGCAGGTAGCTAGTGAATATATGTAAAAAAAAAACCATCATCTGACGTAGAGGGTGCTGAAGTAAAAGGCACAAAAGTTAAAAAAAAATCTATTCTGTCCTTTTATTTTTGAGAGCCACTTTGGTGCACCTGCTAAGGTACAAGCCTAGAAACAGAAGACTGTTGCAGTTCTGCCTTGGTCATGAACAACCAGCTAGGTGACTTGGCCCACAACAACTGTACTTAGCCCATCTCACCTCATAGGTTGTTGTGGGGAAAATAGAGCATTGGTATGTTCATCACTCTGAACTGTATATGTTAAAAAAGGGTAGGATAAAACTCTAAAAAAAACCAAACAGACTGGCATTTCAAAGCAAAGTAGAAGAAACTGATTATAATTACTTGAAACTGTGCTATTTTTTCCTCAATGCTGCTCTGAGTTTGGCTGCAGTTACTGAAAATCTTTCCTAGTGTTTATTTCACCTTAATGATACAGAACCCCTCCTGCCCAACTCTACAGAAAAGTAATGAAAACCTTTCCATCAATGCTTCAAGATTTTAGATGTTCAAGGCAGAATTCAAATAACTCACTCCATCTCTGTCCCACCGGTAAAAACCATCTGAAGCCACTGTATTATTTTATTTTGCTCACTAGCGATAAAATCTCACATCCAGTTTTTAACCTCACAGCAAATAAAATTCTGCCACAATTATTAATAGTTACAGGAACATTGCATAGATAGATCACATAAATATATTCTAAATATATTTACATGATAAATTTATAAACATGTTTGTACCATCTAGATAAATATAAATGTAGAGATAACCTTTATTATAACCTTTATAATAAAAATAACTTTACTATCACTCTCTCCTGTGAACACATGGGCACATATAACATGAAATGCCTGAATATTTATTTATTGGAACTTGTCAAACAAAAACGAGAAAAGAATAAAAATACAATGACAGGGAGAATAGGCATGTTAGGAGTTTATCAAATTCCATAAGTGCACTAACTCCTATTTAGCAAAATAGGAGTTGTACTGACCGAAGTATGAAGTCAATTTGTGACTGAAACGGTGAAACTTTGTAGCTGAGATAACTGGATCAGACAGGGGACTCCAGACTTTGACAACTCAATTACAGAAATCATATTTTTTACAATCAAGTTGGTGTGCATAGTCTGACTCCTGAATGCAAAATCACATAACTTAGTAGTATAATGGACTTGCATAGCCACTAACATCACACTGGTATAATGGGAGTGGGTGTTTGTTAATACGATTACTGGGTTAGGGATATTTTTGTTTTTTGTCTTCACTGTGAGTTGCATTGTGGTGGTGGTGGTGCACTTTCGAGTTCTGTAATCGCAGAATATGTGTATGTGTATATATGTGTATGTACGTGTATATGTGTGTGTGTGTATACACACACACACATATATATATATATACATACATATACATATATATATATATACACATACATATACATATTCTGCGATTACAGAACTCGCTGGCGAGCAAAAATCAGAAAAAGAGAATATTATTTTAAGAACTCTTGGGGGGAAGCACTAGGCCCCACCACGTGGAGCAAAGCAATCAAGGAAGCGGATAGTATCCAGCGCTCTGTGCATATGCCTAGGACAAGGAAGCACGCGCCGTCCCTCCAGTGGCCTCGTGGACACCGTTCTAAGCATCTCCGCCTCGCGCACACTTACCCTTCCTCGGTCATGGCTGGTGGTAAATGCTCCCTCCCGGAGTTCCTGAGAACAAGACAAAAATCCCCGTTAAACCTTCGGAACCACGCACTCCCCTGTGGCTTCTCCTCCCGCCTTTTCCTCCTCGGCTCTCTCCCCCCTCCCCCCCGCCCCGAAGAGGGAAAAGAAACGAATAACCTTTAAAAAACTAAACTAAACTAAACTAAACTAAACTATACTACAGGCCTAGCAAGGCGCGCGCTCACCTTACAAATTCCACGAGTCGCCGATGAAAAGGAAGAGGTGGAGCCTCCGAGCTCCTATTTAAACCCCCGCAAAGACCCAAGCCCCGCTTCTGAAAATAGGTGTCTGGTTCTATTGCCTGTTCTGTGGCACACGACCGGGCAAGGGTTGAAGGGGTGGGAACTTGTAGGAATTTCAAAGGTTAAACAGAACTACTAGGCGCCATCCTACATCGAAGTGGAAGGTCGCCTATTCGGGCAGCGGGAATCTCTGAATCCCTGAGAGCTTTGCCAGTTAGGTGTCTATGCTAAGTGCCGGAAGTATATCCTTGGACTAGCACCGCACCAGAAAGGCGCTAGTGAGGCTTCTTTTCGGGAGTTTTGATTGGACGATAGAAGCAGTTGCTGAGTGTAAAGGGAATGGTTACTTGCTTAATCTATAAATTAATGGTTACTTGGTTAATGTGTAAATTATCAAGGACAAAGTACATTTCTGTTACTTTGGATCGGGGTTGGGGTTTTTTTTCTGGAAAATGAACTTTTTGTTTGCCTTGCCTTGCCTTATTAAAGATCGCCGTAAAAAAACACGTGCAACTGAATTGTCTTTCTGACATGTTTCTCTTTCACCCCTCTCACCTACTATGGGGACTAGCCAATAGGTGCATGGTGCTTGGAGGTAAATAAAACCAAGTCGTCACGCAGGTCAACATCTAACAGCTGTCAAATTTTATTTTAATATTCTTATGGTTCTATTTTTAAAAATACATTTGATTTTTTTAAAAAAAATCACGTTACTCGGTAATAGATAATTTTGTTGCCCTACCATTCCTAATTCTAAACCAGTTTTTAAAATTAGTAAATGCTGCTGTACTCCTTGAGTTACTGCTGAGTGAGAACGCATTCTTCTAAGAAAATTTTTAGACGAAATTAAACTAAGCAAAGTGTTTGGTATGTTCCTCGTTCACAGAATGTTGCTGGAACTCCATACGATGTCCTGGATTTAAAATCTTAGGTTTTTCATTCTGATTTTTCCCAGGAAAATACTGTACCTCTCAAGTGGAAGACAATGCTTTTTGATACCTAACACTAGGTGGCGCTCTTCTTTGCATGGTAGCAACAAAGGTTGCTATCATGCAAAAAAGGCTGCAAAGCAGTTGCAGCAAATTGTGAAACTTTATGTGACGTTGTTACGTTTCAACTTTTGCTAGTAGGCACGACTGAATATGTAAACATAAACATGTAAGGTTCCAATAAAAAGTTTATGAGGAAGTAATAATTTGGAACTCAATGGAGAACTCATTTCAGTAGAAAGTAATGGCTTCAGTTTAATATGGTAATAGAAGTAGTAGAGCCCTATACATCCTATTTCAAAAGTTGCCCTACCAAAGCAAAAAAAAGTGTTATTTTCTATGGCTATTCCTGTGCAAATCCACTTGGGTAAAATTTATAGTGATTGTGGATTATTCATTGCATTTAATGGAATTTGTATAAAATATTGGCTAAGAAAAATGCATTTGTTTATTTCTGAGCATCACACATAAGATCACACAACATTAATGCAGGAAACCTGCAATGCAGTTTTGGAAAAAGCTCAAATGAGTAACATTTTAAAAAGTAAAGGAGTCAAAATTTTAACATCACTTCTGAAGCTGAGGGCATTTACTAACGTTGATTGCCTGAATTTCAAAATAACACATACATTTCTTCATCCAGAGGGTGCTCGTTTACAGAAGACTGATAGACTTTAACAGCAGAGAGATAAATATTCACAAGTTAAAGATACAATCATTCTAAATATTTTAGTAAGTTTTGACCAACTCTAGCTTCAGTTTTGCAGAGTGCAGTGAAAGTAGACAAAGGTGGGTTGGATACAACATGGAGAAAGATTTTGGTTGGGTGTAACCTTTGGCTAGAAAGAATCAGAATTTCTCCTCAACATCAGAAGTAGTGAAACAGGAAATAAAGAAGTAGTAGTAGTAATATCTTTGGCTTTGTCTGGAAGTTAGCAGCTTTGGTAAGAAGTTTTATTTTTTCTTTGTTTCTTGTCAACCTGCTGTGATCTACCAAGTACTGGGAAGGTTAGTGACTGATTGATGATTATTTATTGTTGAACATAGGGTAATGGAAATGATTTGAAGATAGAAATATATATATATTTTCACAGAGCAAATTTTGTTTAAAACATATTTAGACTCTCCTCAGGTTTATGATTTGTGAGACTTATGATTATTCTAGGCATCTTGTTTTCCATTGTTGGAAGAAATATCCATCTGGGCTCAGTTCCAAGTGGGAAGAAAGACACTGGAAACATGGGGACTGCTTGGAAAGATGGTTTAATGGTGGACAGGATCACATGGTTTGAGATCCTGGGCAAAAAGGGAAGAGATTCTGAAAGTGCCCAGGTTTTATGCCCTCTCTGCGCTTTTGAATTTGATTGTATTCTGATTGGTTGTTAGTCTCCCATGGGGCCATGCAGGGGTAACTTTGCAGGTTTGTCAGTGTCCCAAGCTTGGTTGAGCCTTGCTGGGTGATGTAATCTTCCCAGGTGCCATGTGGTGAGTTGTGTTGCTAGATGGGTAGAGGGCTAATCCTACCTTTGTTGGATCTTGGGTGAGGCAGTTTGCCTATGAATAGACCTAGCTATCTCTTTATCTCTTAAGTGTGGACATCTGCTGTTGGGCTATTGAGAGGGTGGGGGCTATTAAGAGTGAGTCTGCTTCCTGCCTAAAAAAACATGTTTCTCCATTTCTCATCCAGGGAAATATAATATTCTGCCTTTTTATATTTCCTAGACTAATTCATTTTTCTAGGAGAGGGGTTGGTGCTAACTTGCTACACCATATAGAGATAACATGAAATGTCCCAAACATGGTACATTAGTTTAAGTACAGAACTGATGCTGGAGGAGTCTCTCACTTCTTATCTATCCTATAGGATCATTCTGGGAAAAATGGAGGTAGCAACACTATCTATGACAGGGCTGTCAAACTCGCAGGCTGGATGCGTCACACACTGGCCACACCCATGCCCGGTTTAGTGAAGAGGAGGAAAAGTCACAATACATCACATGAAGCTGCTATGACGCCTGGAGTTTGACACCCTTGATCTAGGACATCTTGTGCTCCTGCAGGAAAATCAGGATTTGAATCTAATAAATCAACATATTTACTGGATTTACATGATTCTCTGAAACACAAACTAGCAAATCACATTTAATCTATTATGCAAACTCAAACTCATATGATCAGTTAATATGGTGCGGTTTACTATAGGAACCAAGAAGCTTTGTTATTTTCAATAAGTTATAATTGTTAACCATGCATAAGCCTGTCTGGCAAACATAGCCAACATTTGGGCTGGTACATTGAACTGAAAGTGGCTAGTTTAGTTTCTGACTTAAAATATTAAATGAGCATGTTGAGGCTAGTAAAACAGGCTTTGTGACTTTAATCAGTTGTAATTTATTAACTACATTTAGGTAAATAAGCCATAAATTCACATACATGAATCCATCTATTAAAATGAATGGCAGAAAATGCCCATTAAAATGCAAGGCCCTCACCAAAACACCTTGAGCAATCATAATTTACTCTAAAAAGCATTTGGAAGAATTTAGATAATTTTTTTATAGTTTTTTATTTTTCATTTTCATAACATATAATCATATACATATAATGTATACTATTACATAGCCAACATCATATTATATTATTAAACGTTTATATCAATTCATCTTACCATCAACTCCCCAAAAGAAAAAGGGGAAAAAAACCCCAGTTATTGGCTCTTCTGCTCTCCATACACTATATTTGTGCATTCACTTTCTTCTCCCTCTCTCATCCCCCTCCCTACCTCCTTTCTTCTCTCTGTCCTCCTTCCCTTCTCTACTTCCCCTTTCTCTCTCCTACTATTCTCTCCCCTTTCCACTCCTCATTTCTCTCCTCCTCTTTAGATAAAGATTTAGATAACTTTAATATGCCATAAATTATGGCTTACTGACCACCGTGGCTTGAGTTCAATACATTAACGTAAACCATATTACAGTATAGTGTAAATATATAAAACTAAGTGCATTTCCAAACGACCCCTAGAGTACAATTAAGGTTCGGATATTCCATATGTTTCTTTCTCATTTACTTAACCTTTTGGTTGATATCAAAAAGCAAAGCAGGACCAAGGGATTTTTAAGGCAAACTGGGAAGTAAAGAAAAAAAAGAAGAGGAGGGGGGATTAAAATCCGGAAGAAAGCAATACCGGCTGTTATAAATAAGACTGCAGAGAAGAGCATAACTCGACCTTTTATCCTTAATTTCCAAAGGGCGCTGAAGCGTGCCTGGGACGTCGTCATAGTAATAAATCTGGCTTGCTGACAGGTGAGTAAATATGAGATAATTTCCGATCTCAGCGGCTAACTTAAAAGGAGGGATCCCAGCCTTGGGTAGATTTCGGCTTCCGGCTGAATCGGAATCGCTTTCTCCGGACGCTTAGGAAGTTCCTGACCGCGGCAGCTGAACTTTATCGACTCTGTGAGGGTGGACCTCGAAGAGACAGGCAGGGGGGTTCAGCCTCCGCTCCTTTCCAAGCCGCTTTACAACAGGAGCTCCGCGGCTATGGAAAGCTACCAAGCGATGGGTCCCCCGGATGACGAGAGTCCAGGTGAGGGGGGGGCAGAACTTATTGTCGGCATTCCTGGGGTAGTTTTCTCCCCTCCCCGCAGTGCTCTCATCGGAGGAATGTCAGTCTGGAATTACAAACAGCCCCTGTGCTCTCCACATGTTTGATCATATGTAAGGCTAGTGGATTTTAACCCCTCTATCCTTAGAAAGAGGTTATGCAATGGTATTGATTTCTGGTGAGTGCCTAGGTTTTCTTGCCAAGTCCTCTACTTTCCTTGGCAAGGCTTACTAGTTTTCGTGGCAGTGCCTCCTTCCCAGGAGTGACAAAGCGACTGGACCAAGGTCAACCAGCTGGCTTTGTGCAGAAGGCAGGGCTAGTATTCACTGTGTCCTGGTTTTCTAAGTTAGTGCCTTAACCACTACATCAAACTGGCATACTTACAAAAATTAGCCTTGTAAACTGAATTTTTGAAGGTCATATCTACTACCTAGGAGTGCTTGAGGGTGTTTTTTTTTTTTTTTTTTTTTTTTTAACAAACTGGGAGATTGTTCCTTGGGGTCCTGCCTGAGACACCAAATTTTAGGAAGAAAGCAAGGGCTAACTGCTTCCAAAGATTTCTTCCAAATGCTAAAACAAAAACAAAAACAACCTACAGACACTATAATAGTCCAGGCAGTTGCCAGGTGTTGAGACTAACTTGAAGACATTAAAAACAATAATGTATATGACAGTTTGGTCCAGAGGTTAAAGGAATTGGGTTAGAATCTGGGACACTTCCATGAAGGAATTTAGATAGATCCCTCTCCTTCCCCCTCTCCCCACTCTCTCTCATTAGATTACATATAGGTTAGATTACATGTAGATTAAATATGTATGTATATATAAATAAATACAGAGGAAGTAAAGAAAGATGAGTATGAAACTATCATAATGAAACCATTAAGTGATTAGTCCTGCCTTAGGCTGAAACCAGTTAAATTACTTTGGATTAGTCATTTTCTTTCAGTGTTAGGAAATAGGCAAATACAAATCACTTCTGAAAAACGTTGTAAAGAAACCTGCAGGGACCTGTCCATTAATTCACTAGCAGTCAAGAGGGACATGAAGACACCTAAGATCAATATTACATTATAACTTGGTCTGAATAAAGAAGCACTGAGTTGCATTGTAAATATGTAAAATAATAACTTAGAATGTTAAATTAAAGATAAACATTACCTTGGTGATATTTTTCTTCTCTCATTGCTTAGTTCATACCTAGTATTTAGTCTGGAGCATTTCAAGACATAAAAATTTTAGTTTCAAAAATCTGATACCAACAAAATCAGTCTTTCTCGATCAGTCTTTCTTCAATTGTTTGGACTGAATCTTCTCAAGTTTCCAGCTAGCATATGAATTCTAGAAGCTGCAACCCAATTTATTTGGAGGCTCTGGATTAGGGGAGGCTAAAGTACAGATGAATTCTCATATTCCTAATCCTACTGAAAGACAGATTTTGAATATTAATCTCTGTATTTCTAAAACTTGCTCAAGAATGCACTATCTAGTGAGTGTGTTTTAGAAATCTGTTGTTCTTGTTTTAACTACAGCTTTATAACAGAACTGTAGTCATGAATAGATTTGAGACAAGTTATAAAACAAGCATGCTCCTATTGAAATACAAGGTTCTGTATTTATTTATTTTTTTGGCTAGCTGATGGGTGTCAGAACCATGTTTGTTTCTATTAGTTTTGAAGGCTGAGTTTATTTTTCTATTCTAAGAGAGATTTTTGCTCCTCAGATAATGACAGATCGCAGATTGCCAATGAGGAACCAAAACGGCTGAGCAGACAGCAGATGTTTATCATGATATCAACAGCATCCCTCAACTTTGGTTCAATGGTTTGCTACTCGATTCTGGGACCATTTTTTCCAAGAGAGGTAAATGGATGTATATGTTTAAAACAAAAGTCTGCAATAAGATTCTTTAATGATGGCCTCTGTGATACAGCAATTCATATAACAAAGACTCATTTGCTCTTTTATCAGTTTTTAGTTCACAAAATATAAAAATTCACATTTTGTAAAATTTTATTTGCTACAAAAAGTGTTTTGTCTCCCTCCTCAAATCTAGTACATATGTAGGAGCAACATAATAGTTACAACATTTTTAAAAGTTGGTGTAAAAGTTTGAATTAGTTTAAATAATTATATCATTAGGTAGCTTTTTTCTTTGTCTATTTACTATTTTAAAAAACCAAATAAACATGTGCAATTCTTCCAACATCTTTCCTCTTGGTTGGATTTCCACTGAGTTTAAGCAGCCTTTTTAAAGCAGTTTCTACAAAGTTGTATACTTGCATTCTTTGAGGACTGAGCACCATTGTGCTGCTTGGTTTTTAAAAGGGAATTCAGAACATTCACTTCGCATTCATACAGAAACGGCTTGCATAATCATGGATATGTATTATAAATGATTACACCACCTCCATTTGCTGTAACAGTGTTCTTTTTGGTGTATGATTTACAATCACTCAGACATTTGAATATATGTGCAATTTTTCTCAAATTGTTACCACTTGCTAAACATTCACCTAAGCTGACAAAAAATAATTATACAAATGACTGAACTCAGAGAGATGGGGTACCAAAAGCAGCAAAAAATTCATACTACTTTTCAATATTTGCCACCATTCCAATGCCACAGGCGTTCATGCATTTAAATTTATTTTTCCTCTTGTTGCTTTTTTTTTTTTTGCTTTTTAAAACCCTGTAGTCCAGTGGTGTCAAAGTTGCAATTACATGTTGTCATGTGACATATTGCAACTTTCCCCCCCTTTGCTAAAACAGGGGTGGGCATGGCGAGTGTTTGATGCATCCAGCCGGCAGGCTGCAAGTTTGACATGCCTGCTGTAGTCCCTTAATTCAGGGTAGAGCTGGGCCGACTGAGTGCAACTGAGCATTTATTTCTGTAAGCCGCCCGGAGTCCTCCGGGATTGGGCGGCCTATAAATTCAATAAATAGAAATAGAATAGAAATAGAAATTACAGGCCAGATGCTTTTCCTGATGCCATGTGGAGTGTTAGGAATATAATTCTAGCTGTTGGGTTGGCAGTATATAAACCATGTAACAATGTTATACTTGTTTCTTTAAATCATACTGTAAAATGTGATTGGTTGCTGTTTTCCTCAATTGGCCATAAGAGGGAGCCAGAATGTCTGTTAGCTCTCTCTCTGTTTGTTAGATGCTAGGCTGATCTGATCTGAGTGCTGTGAGCTATTGTAAGTTTTGCAACTGTTAGCAAACCTTGATTACTGGACTGATTATATGTTACTGGACTATGTTATTTGGATTATCCCTTAACTGAAAGACATTGATGACTGACTGAATTATCCGTGTATGACTTGGACTGTTTGATGGACTCTGATATCTCTATTTCAACGAAAGTAAAAGCCTATTTAAACTGCAGTGTCTTGGTATGCTGGTTTGTGTGTTCTCCAACACGACTCTCACACTGCTTCGCTGAACATACTCGCTCTCCCAACGGGGAGCTTACATAACACTGGTTATGGGCCCAGAGTGTACCAGACGTAGCTAAAGGAGAGTTGGTGTTGATGCGCAATACCGCATACAGACAGCTGTTTATTTAGTGATTTTACTATCCTGGAGAAGATGGTGAGCAACCCATCAACAAGTCTATCAATGATAACCTGGTTGGATGGAACAAACTATGTTTCCTGGTCTATGAAATGCAGTCTACTCCTGTGTAGGGAAGGTTTATGGGATGCTGTACAGAATCCACCGGATGTAACTGCTTGGAATCCAAATAACGATGATGATGCAAAGAAGATAGCAGATTTTCAGTGAAGCAACAAACGGGCGTTGTGTATTATAACACTGAATGACCAACAATTAGTACACATTCGTGGAGAAGATTCTGCTGCAAGATGTTGGGAGAATTTGGAGAGAATTTATGTGCATGACACTGTAGGTGCACACATACATCTTACATACAAACTGTTTAGGGCACGTCTTCTGAAAGGTGGAGATATGTTAGCTCATTTAACATTCATGAAAGTGGTTTTTCAGGAGCTACATGAAAAAGAATTAATTTTTTCTGAGCTACATCAAGTTTATATCAAACTCTCCTCACTGGTTTAGAGTTATGATGTTTTTGTGTCGTCTCTTGAAATCCTAACCTGAAATGAACTAACATTGACTGACATTACTGCACGACTGTTGGAAGAGTCAAGAAGAAGGATGGAAAGGGAACAACTGAGAGAGAAACCACCACAACATGAGGAGTCACCTTCTACTGCCTATACTGTTCGAAAATGTTATTCTTGTGGGGCTAAGGGACATATAGCTAGGTTCTGTAAAAAGGCAAAACAGCAGAATGCCGGAAGAGCTAGAAAAAATGCTAATGTCAACTTAGCTATGTCTACTTTGGCTATGTCTAGCAATGCACCAGTAAACCATGATTTGTGGGTTGTTGATAGTGGAGCATCACAGTTCACTGCTAGTGATAGAAAAAGGTTTGTAAAAATGACCATGAGCAAGGAACATGTATGTTTGGCAAATGGATGGAAGGTGAAGGCGGCTGGTGAAGGTAATGCATGTTGTTCATTCCTAAAGGAGAAGTTACCAATGTTATATGTACCTAAACTGAAATTTAATTTATTATCAGTAAGGGCTCTAGTTAATATTGGCTATGTAGTAATCTTTAGGGGACATAACTGTATAATTGAAAAAGAAGGTAATAGGGTTACTGCCAAACTAACAAATGGTTTATATGTTATATCTGATGGCCAGATGGCTAACACAGTTTATGATAATGGGAAACCACATGACAAATGTATACATTTACTACATAGACGCATGGGCCACATTAATTTCAAGATGCTGCAACAAACTGTTAAGTTGGCAGAGGGAGTAAAACTAAAACCATGCAGTAAATATTTAAAGTGCAATGTTTGCAATCAGGAGAAGAGCAAAGTTACTCCTGCCAACAGACTGAATGGTTTTAAAACAAAGTAACCTCTACAGGTTGTTTTTGCTGATATAATAGGACCTTTAAAACCCGTTTGGGAGGTGCCTGTTATGTTTTGAATATCATGGATCATTATTCCCGATATGGTTTCTGTTATTTAATGAAAAACAAAACAGAAACATTTCAGCATTTCTTTAATTGGCTGAGGTTTGTTGAGAGAAAGATGAAAGCCAAGGTTATCACTGTAGTTACTGATAATGGGAGGGAGTTTACCAATTATAAATTCCAAACTATGTTGAGAACAGCTGGAATTGAGCACAAACGTTCTGCTCCTTATAGGCCACAACATAACTCGTTTGTAGAACGAAGGGGGTAAACATTGCAGGCCATGGCTCGAACTATGATATCTGGTTCAGGTTTGCCGGAAACACTGTGGGGTGAAGCTATGATGTGTAGTAACCATGTTTTAAATAATGTGAATACAACAACCGGTGAATTACCATTCACTAGGTGGCATGGCAAAAAACCAGATTTAAGTTACCTACATACATTCGGAGCCCCAGCATGGGGGCATATTCCCTCACAAGTAAGACTGAAAGGGCAACATAGACCTCAACAGTTATTTTTTGTAGGTTACAAGGTCAACCATAGATCGTTTAGATTTTGGGAGAAAGGCACAACTAAGGTTCACTGTAGCACTAGTGCTAAGTTTATAGAACACATGGGGTGAAATAAATTAGAACCAAGTGGCAATGTAATTATCAACATCCAGGTAGTCTCTAGTGATGAAATAGTAAAACCAGCAATTAAACCTGCAGCAGATATTTTTTCTTTGCACTCTAAGAGAAAAACATCTGCCGCTATCTAGGATTGAACTCTTAACCTTCTGAGTAGAAGGTGAGCAGCTTTACCACTAGGCCAACATGCCACTTTTTCCTGTTCTTATTTTACACTTTTATACTTGCAATCATTTTTCACAATACTGTAAGACTTACAGCTAAAAGGGAGTGTATAAATGTAACCATATCACAAAAAATGCAAATTATAGAAAACAAATCAGGTAAAAGACATGTATATTATATCATAGTCAGAAGTTCTTTTCCTATGGCATTGTGGTAAGCCAATTTCCATTAGGCCATTTTGTAAAATTTGAGCTATGTAATTATTTTGTGCATTCTACTGACTTTTTTTAAAAAAGTTTTTGTATTTGATTTTTTAAGGCAGAAAAGAAAGGAGTTAGTAGTACAATTGTTGGATTTATTTTTGGATGCTTTGCGTTATTCAACTTCCTGACATCATTGATAATGGGAAAATATGTAAGTATCTTCAAAAATACCATGATGACTACGCAAAAATATCATATAGCCTGATAAAAAGTTCATTGCACCAGTGAAATAGATCATAATGTTCTAATCTTCTGTAAACAAAGTGCCTGGGAAAAGTTAGCTTTCCAAATGGTAGTGCATATTAACTAAAAACATTGTCAGTTGAACATGTGCCCTTAGATTTCTGCAAAAATTGACTCTCTCAACAGGTCTCTGAAATCCAAAACCATTCAAGTTATAAAGTAATCAAAGAGTTTAGGACTATATGAGAATCTTAATTCATGGCCCAGGGGCAACAGAAAGAATTACTGTATTTTTCGGAGTATAAGATGCAACTTTTTTTCCCTCAAAAAAGAGGCTGAAAATCTGGTTTTTTTGCCCCCTTTTAAAAAAATGGCCATGCATAGCTTTTAGGAGGCTTCCAGAGTGCTCCTGGGGGCTGGGGAGAGCAAAAATGAGTGAAAAACAGGCTGTTTCCCTCCCCTGCTAACCTCCAGGAGCACTCTATAAGCCTCTATAAAGACTATGCATGCCCTTTTTTGACAAAAAACGGGCCCATTTTTGCCAAAAACGGGTGGTTTTCATGAAAAACAGGTCATTTGGGGGAGGTCTGCAGAGTGCAAAACAGAGTGCAATTTCCCTTTTCAAAATCTTGGTGCGGCTTATACTCTGGTGCGTCTTATTCAGTACAAATACAAATACAGTAATATACAACTACAGTAATATCAATGGCATACTGTTCAATCTCTTCCAGCACATAAACAAATGCAAATCTGTAGCAAGCAAAATTTTCAATTCTCTCTCTCTCTCTCATTCTCTCTCTCTCTTTTTTCTCTCTCTCTCTTATCTAGTTTCTAGAACGCTCCAAATCTACCATCTTTGTGTAGAATATAACTCCACAATATATATTACAAATTACAACCAAAATTTTAAATTGAAAACAATATTTTATATTCTTATACAATCAGGAGTTATGACTAAAACATTTATGGTAAGAATAAAGACCAATCCATCAATTTGAAGGGCAGTCACAACAGCCTAGCCCGCATTCATTAGGCTTAGCGTAGCCAGATATACACTTAAAAAAAAAACCTGGAAGGAAGAGATTGATCTCACATCAGAGGAAATATTATTCCAGACAGAGGTAGTGACTGAACACGTACTTTAAGATGACAATTCTAATTGGAATCACTTAGTGATTCCGTCCTATTAGATCTTATATGAGCTGTGGTGGTGCAGTGGTTAGAGTGTAGTAGTGCAGGTTCCTTCTGTTCACTGACTGCTGCCTGAAATTTGTCAGTTCAAATCTCACCAGACTGGGACACAGGAAGCCACAGCAGAGGGTGAAAGAGCCGCATGCAGCTCTGGAGCCGCAGGTTGCTGAGACCTGCTCTAGAAAGAGTGCGGAGAACAGCAACTGAAATGATAAGAGAAGGACTGGAGGCTCGTCTAGTAAAGAGAAGGACTAGGTGACACATGATAGCAGTGCTCCAATATTTGAGGGCTGACACAAAGAGGAGGAGGTCAAGCTATTTTCCAAAGCACCTGAAGGCCAGACAAGGAATAATGGATGGAAACTGAACAAGTAGGGATTCAACCTGGTAATAAGGAAAAATTTCAGTGAGAACAATCAACCAATGGAACATCTTGGCTTCAGAAGTTGTGGGGGCTTCATCACTGGAAGTTTTCAAGAAGAGACTGGACTGCTATCTGTCAGAAATGGTGTTGGGTCTCCTACTTGGGTGGGACTAGATGACCTTCAAGGTCCCTTCCAACTCCGTTAATCTGTTAAATCTGTTCTGCTTTTAGCCATTTTGCTAAATTGAAAACCTTTATATTTTCTACATAACATATTTTTTTCAGTGTCCTGATCATCTAAAGCAGGACTGTCAAATTTGTGTTGTTACGTTATCAAGTGACATATGACTTTTCCGCCTTCGCTAAAACGGGGTGGAGTGGCCAGCACATGATGCATCCAGCCCGTAGGCTGTGAGTTTAACACCCCTGGTTTAAACTATGGCTTTTCAAACTTTTTATGTTAGTTTTTTTTAAAAAAAAAATCCTTGGATCCTTTAATTAAACAACAAAGCTATAGTGATAGAAAATGGCCTGTGTTTCCGTTGTTATGCCTTGCAGAATGGCAGCCATTTTGTGAATAGGCACAACCTCTTTTGTAGTCATTTAATGAGCACATCTTCAACATAAAAGTATTCAAATTGTCCACCAGCTCAAAATTTTTGCCTGATAGTTTATTACTGTATCTTGCATTTTCTATGAAATTTAAAAATTTTCCCATGGTGCTTCAGCAATATCAGGACCAATTTATTCTGCGGTGAATTTAGAATTAGATTCATGGTATGCATTTTACATTTTTAAAAACTATTTTATGGATCAGTCACTTTTTCTAGATCTTTTCAATAAGCTTTGGTGATCATAAGCATTATTACAATACTGCTACTACAGTAGTTCATAAAGTATCATCATGTCATTAATGTATGAACTGTTAGTAATAGTAAAGAACAGTTAATTGCACTAGTTTATTTCACTGTGTAAAACTAGGTTGAATTCTATGTTACAAATGTGGTTATGTCAATATATCATTTGTTTTTGAAACTTAAGAAAGTTTCCAAAGCAACATTTTTAAAAAAATGTAATTTACAGCTTGTACAGATTGGAGCAAAATTTATGTTTATTGCTGGCATGTTCGTCTCGGGATGTGTCACGGTTCTCTTTGGGTGAGTATAGATATCTGTTTTATGCAGCATCTTTTCATAAAAGCTTTACTGTGTTGCTGTGGCTATTTTATTTTAGCATATGTATCTACTTTCTTTTTTCTTTTATTAACTTCTTTTATTAATTCTGTGATTGAAAGGATGGGTTATCTCTGGAGTTCATTGTTTTCATTCCTTTGAAAAATAGAAGTAACCTTTTTTTCCCCATTCCTTTTAATATTAGGCTGTAAGTCCCAGGCAATTATCTTGACCCTGATAAATTTATCAGGATGAAATGTTTGTTAGTGCTTCTATGATTTGGAACATTGCTGAAAATACAAATTACTTTTATTTTATTCTGCAGTAGAACACTGCTAAACCAGTCAATATACTACAACTTTAACATCTGTCTAAATAACATCTGTTATTAAAGCAGGATTATCTGCTTTAAGAGATAGAGTGATTCATTATATCTTTCTCTTTAGATTTTTGGACAGAGCACCTGATGGGCCAATATTCATAGGGCTGTGTTTTTTGGTCCGAGCAATGGATGCAATTGGTTTTGCTGCTGCAGCGACAGCCTCATTTTCTATTCTCATAAATGCTTTCCCAAAAAATGTAGCTACAGTTATGGTATGTATGAAGCCAATCAAAATCATGTAACATAGGATGATTTTTGGGAAATCATCCTAGCTATGCTAGGAAACAGGGACGTGGAGGCAGGGGAGGCAGGGCCTCATCACTATCATCATGAAAAGAAAAAAAAATTAAAAGGAAAAAGGCTGAGTTAGTTGCTGCCAGAGTCACAGTGGATGACACTGCTTAGTGCTTAACTGTGTAAAAAAGCCTCTAAAAAAGTGCCCTCTACAGGAGGCGGCAGAAGAACGAGGTGCCTCATTTAGTCTGACTTTATGATCACTCGAGCAGAGCTAAGCAAGGGTTAAAATCTGAAAAATTCCTTATGTAGATGAGGCACGTGGTCCTCCTGCCTCCTGTAAAGGGCGTTTTTTAGAGGCTTTTTGGAGGCTCTGGGAGCAGCTAGCTCTGTCTGACCTCAGAGCTCTTGCCTTTTTCCTTTTACATTTTTTTCTTTTCATGATGGCAGGCAAGAACAGAGTTGAAATCCTCTCTGAAACAGCTGGAAAAAGTATGTGTGTGGGCAGGGGGGAGGAATTCAAAAAGTTTGATTGCATGCAGAGCCACGTTGCCTTTTCAAACACACACACACACACACACACACACACACACACACACACACACACAGCTGGATAAAAGTATATAAGCCCAGCTTCACTGATTACAACTTTGAAAAGGCAACGTGGCTCCACCTGCAATCAAAGGCTCGGATCGGAAGGCAGCAGGGGAATGGGGGGGGGTATGGCAAAGGAGCTGCTTTCAAGCCATTGGAAAATATATCCAAACCAACTTCTGTGTTTGTGTTTGTTTGAGAGAGAGTGAATGAAAGAGGGATCCAACTTCTCTGTGTCCGTGTGTCTGTTTGAGAGAGGAGGGGGGGGAGGCAGAGAGGGAGGAAGGAGGGAAAGGAGAAGAAAAATAATGAAGTAAAACTTATTTTGCAAAGGAGAAAAACAAATGCTGTCGCTTTAAATCGGAATTGAGCATGCCTGGCTGTGGAATTCTGGGAGTTGAAGTCCACAAGTATAAAAAAATTTGAAACCCCTGTGTAAGTGCCTCACCAGCCATAAACCTCACCACACCTCACTGCTAGGAAACAAAACCAGATGAATGGCTATTTAAGAATAATGCCCATGTTGTGTATATCTAATAACATTTATAATATAATGTATACTTTGGTTGTATACTTTGGCAAAGAAGAGCAACTAAGATGATTAAGGGCCTTGAGACAAAAACATAGGAACTATGGTTGTAGGAATTGGGTATGGCCAGTCTAGAGAAAAGAACAACTAGGAATGACATGATAACAGTATTCCAGTATTTGAGTGGGTGCCCAAAGAAGAGGGGGTCAATTTATTTCCCAAAGCACCAGAGGGAATAGATGGAAACTAATCAAGGACAGAAGCAATCTGGAATTAAGGAGAAACTTCATAACAATGAAGACAATTAACCAGTGGAATGCTTGTCTTCAGAAGTTGTAGGTGTTTCATCACTAGAGGTTTTAAGAAAAGACTAGATAGCCACCTATCAGAAATCGTATAGGGTCTCCTGCTTGAGGAAGGGGTTGGACTAGTTCCCTCCAAGTTCCCTTCCAGCTCTAATCTGATTGATTGATTAATTGGTTGGTTGGTTCTATGACTGTTATAAGAATGAGCATTTCTTTTCTAAAAAAAAAATCTAAAAGCTCCACACCAAAGGTGTCAAATTTGTGTTGTCACAGCGGTATCGTGACTTTCCCCCCTTTTGCTAAACTAGGTGTT
This sequence comes from Thamnophis elegans, assembly GCF_009769535.1. Lineage (NCBI taxonomy): Eukaryota > Metazoa > Chordata > Lepidosauria > Squamata > Natricidae > Thamnophis > Thamnophis elegans. Next base: position 43,620,737 of record NC_045544.1, on the reverse strand, counting down.
GGTATGGTCAGTGTGTGATGCATCCAGCCCATGGGCCATGAGTTTAACAGCCCTGCTCCATACTCTGGTGAATATAGTATTTTCCATCCTAATATACAACAAAAGAACACAGTCATTTTCTTGAAAGCTACCCTGATTCTTTCATCTTTTTGCTTCTCCTTATCCTGTGCTTTAATTTACTCTTCAGTCAGACCTCTATTTTGTAATTTCACCTCAATCAAAAATAGAGGATGCTTAATTGTAACTTTGTAACATACTTTAATCAGTAGAATGTGAGAAAAAAAAATACAGTATCCTCCATATCTACACATATATTTTGAAATAATTGACTCTGTCTTTCCTTGCCTATTACTTGCAGTCATAATAGGTAAAGGTTCCCCTCGTACATATGTGCGAGTCGTTCCTGACTCTAGGGACGGTGTTCATCTCTGTTTCAAAGCCAAAGAGCCAGAGCTGTCCAGAGACAGCTCTGTGGTCATGTGGCTGGCATGACTAAATACCGAAGGTGCACGGAACGTTGTTACCTTCCCATCAAATGTGGTTCCTATTTTTCTAATTCCATTTTTACATGCTTTTGAACTGCTAGGTTGGTTGAAGCTGGGACAGGTAATGGGAGCTCACTCCGTAACATAGCGGATTCAAACCACCGAACTGCTGACCTTTCTGATTGACCAGCTGAGCGTCTTAGCCTCTGAGCCATCGCCTCCCATTGACCTAATATAGCTAGATGCAAAATATTGATTCTCTCCTCCTTCACGTATCTAAAATATGAGGTCTTTTCTGAAAAGAAATTGTTGTCCACAAAACATCTAAGAAAGAGGGGAAATTAGGCTTTGTAGTTCAACAGTAAAGAATTTTATCTTTCTACATCGGTTGCCAAAAATCAGATGCCTCCCTGTGCCATAAAAGCTCAAATTGAGGGAGAAAGACTGGAAGACATCTAACTGTGATTTGACACTTCTTGAGGCATTCATAGGAAGGCTATAATACACTGAATTCCCTTGAGAAAAAGTTTATCCAGAAAAAATGAATTGATGAGCCCATGCATTTTTGATTTTCTATGGATAACCTAATTAAACCAAAGGGCAGCTCTGTTCTTGTATAAGCTAGCTTTTAAATTGAGTGCTGATGAAATTCAATCACAACAAAAGGAATTAAAATAATACGCATTCTTTTTGAGCACTACTTATGCCAAGAAAAATATGTTTTTGTTTAAGATAATGCATTACTTTTGAAATAACAAGAAATTCAGCAGCCAATAGGGTTTGGGAAATTGATTACCAAAATAACAGAGAGGAAGAGAAATAGGAGTATTGCAAGATACAAGGAGCTGGTGAAGAGACTGAAGAATTAAACTCCCACTAGAATTAAACCACTCTGGACATCTGATAAGTTCACAAAAGCTTGTGCCTTTTAATACAATCTATTAGTTGAAAAAGATGACTGACTCCTCAGTAAATGCAAGATACAAGGAGCTGGTGAAAAGACTGAAGAATTAAACTCCCACTAGAATTAAACCACTCTGGACATCTGATAAGCTCACAAAAGCTTGTGCCTTTTAATACAATCTATTAGTTGAAAAAGATGACTCCTCAGTAAATGTACTTATTCTCACTTCTGCTTAATGACAAGTAGTTGTTTCATTTTATAGATTTTTGCTAACTTCTGGTGGAAACCCTTCTGCTTTCATGGTTTTAATGAACCCTATCATCCAGAGCCTACAGCTAATACAAAATGCAGCAATCTAAGTAGTAATGGGCATTTGGAATATAGAATCATAGGGCAGGAAGGGATCTCAGCAATTCAACCCCTGCTCAAGGCAGGAGCTCTATACCATACTGGTGAAATGGTTGTTCAGTTCATTTTTGAAAACCTTGAGTGATGTAGTACCCACAATTCTAGGAGCCAAAATATTCCATTGATTGTTTTCAGTGTCAGAAAGTTTTTTTTCTTACTTCTAGGTTGGATTTGACAAGGTGCCACCCATTACTTCTTGTCCTGCCCTCTTGTGCTTCAGAGAATGAGTCAATCCCCTCTTCTCTGTGACAATCCCTCCAAATATTGGAAGACAGTTATTATGTCCCCCTCAGTCCTTCACTTTGGTAGGCTAGACTTCCCTAGTTTCCCCAACCATTCACCATACAATTTAGTCTTCATATCATTTCTCAACCTTGTTGTACACTTTTTAGAATCTTAGCATTTTTTTTTATTGTGGTGACCAGAACTGTATACAGTATTCCAAGCAGGGCTTCACTAGCAGTGGTGGGTTCCGGATCCCAATGCAACCGGAATGGTGCAACGGGGCCCAGCGTCCACCACATGAACATACGCAGCACTTGCGCACAGCGCACGCATGTGTCCTTAGCTCCTGCTACGCTCTGCAATGCCTCTGTGACACCTCTGTGATGCTCTGCAATGCCTCCGCGATGCTCCAGCTGTTCGGTGGAGCATCGCGCAGGCAGTGTATGCTCCGTGCGTGTGCATGGAAGCGCAGAAGAGCTCAAATACAGGTAAGGAGTGCGGGTGGGTGGGTAGGCCCTCCGGAGCACCGGAACAGAACGGTATCCAGTGCTCCCGGCAGGCACCGGTACGCCTGTACCGGGGCATACTGGTTGTAACCCACCACTGTTCATTAGTGCAGTATAAAGCAGTATTATCATTTTTTAGTATGCCAATATGTCACTGAGCTGCATAGGCTGCTAGACAGTTTCCAGGAGCAATTCAAGATGCGGGTTGTTATCTATAAAGACCTTTCTGGTATCAACCTGGATACCTGTGGGACTGCCAACTGTTTCTCCCCACCTAATATGAATGTATATTCCAGATCCCTTTTATTAAACAGTGATATCTTATGGATTTGAGGTAGTGTGTCTTCTCTGTGGCGGCCTCCGTGCTCTGGAACAATTTCTCCTCAGAGATAAAACAGCACCTTCTCTCTTTCAGAAAGCTCATGTGACCTGGCTTTGCTGTCAGGACTGGGGTTAAAGTGTTTGTGAGAATCCTGGTCTAGGGTGTATTCATTATGATTATTTTGGTCCAGGCTGCCTGTGGTGCTGTATGTTTTTAAATGCTTGCAATGTTTTTATGTTTTTAGCAGTCCAGAGTCTATGAGAGTGGGCAGCTATAATGAATTTTAATAATACCACTAATAATATTAATAGTAACACAAGGATCCTTTGCTTGCTGGTTGTTTCTATTTTATTCTGTTTTTATTCCACGCTTCAGAAAAGTACTCTTTAAGGATCCTAAAAAGAAGGTTTTAAAACATCAAACACATACACTTAAGCATTAAACAAACAGAAACATTTTAGAGTTTAAAATGACAATAAAAAGCCACTCAGAATAAAATGGGTAACATAATATAAAGCAACAAGCAGAGGCTCATTATTAATTAAATAGGGATTTGTTAATGAAGGCACTATTTGAAAATGACAAAAAAACCTTTCCACCTAAATTATATGTACTGTATATTTCTCTAAAATAAATGATCCTGTACTTTTGCCAGCCTCTTGGATGACTTTAATAGGTAACAATTCAGAATAATCTCTGTAGGTACTCTAGGAGGCCAGAAAAGTTAACTGGACTATAATTCTTTTCATAATCTTCTTTTTCCCCTTGTACCTTCAAGTCAGCATTAATTGAATGCCTGGATTAGTTTCTGCAGTTTTCTTGGCAAGGTTTCAGAATGATTTGCTATTGACTCCTTCCTGGGGCTGAGAGAGTGTGACTGGCCCAAAATCATCCAGTTGGCTTTGTGCTTAAAATGGGACAAAAAATTACAGTCTTATGGTTTCTAGCTTGGTGCCTTAATCACTAGACCAAACTGACACATCCCAGGCTTAATTAAGGTGCGGCATAACCCTAACTAGAGGTGGGTTGCTGCTGGTTTACTCCGGATCAGGAGAACCAGTAGTGGTTGTGGCAAGAGGCTCTGTGCGCAGAAGCGTCGTGCAATCACGTGCACGAGCAAACCGGTAGTAAAATAAATTGCAATCCACCACTGATCCTAACCCTAACTAAAACATAAGGCAGCTCACTTTACTTCACTGGGAAGGTTTTCAGTGATGTGTCCTGAAAAGACACACAGAAGGCCGGTGAAGCCTTTTTAAAATGGCACTGCAAGTCAGTGAAGCAGGATGCCATTTTGTTTTGCAGAATTTTAATCAGTCACAATAATGATCAGCTCTTTTAAAATGTGTCAGCAATTGTTTGTATTGGGGTTCTGTGCACCTGTTACATGCAAGAAGCCATCTGCAGTCCATTCTTATAGCACTCTTGTTAATAAATGACAGTTATTCACCAAGCCTGTAGGTTTCTTCTGGTGCCAAAACTCCATCCTTAATAACTGCACTGCTGTTTCTTCTTTCTTTTTAGGGCATTCTTGAAGTCTTTACCGGATTGGGATTAGTGTTGGGTCCTCCAATTGGTGGCTTTTTGTACCAGAGTTTTGGCTATGAAGTTCCTTTCATTGCCCTTGGAAGTGTAATGCTGCTCATGGTGCCTCTGAATATGTTCATCTTACCAAATTATAGTAGGTGGAGGTTTTATTGCCTTTCTTATTACCACTGGGGAAAGGAAAGAGAACATAAGGTTTGTGCTGTTTAACTCAATTAATGATGACTTTCTTTCCTTGAGTGGGGGATTGTTGATTTTTGAGTACAGATAGTCCTCAACGTTTGACCACAATTGAGGCCAAAATGTATGTTGTTAAGCGAGAAATTTGTTAGGGGAGTTTTGCCCCAATTTACAACCTTTCTTTCCAATTTCCCATTTCTTAAGTCACTGCAGTTATTAAATTAATGACATGGTTGTTATGACTCTGCTTTCCCCATTGACATTGCTTTTCACATGATCACAAAATGGGGTTACATGGTCCTGGGACACTACAACCTTCATAACCAGTTGCCAAGCCTCCAGATGACCATGGGATGCTGCAACGGTCATAAGTGTGAAAAACGGTTGTAAGTCACTTTTTTCAGTGCCGTTGTGACTTTGAATGGTCACTAAGTGAACTGTTGTAAGTTGAGGACTACTTGAAGTCCTCAACTTACTACCACAATTGAGCTCAAAATTTTTGTTACTAAGCGAGATAGCTGTTAAGTGAGTTTTGCCTCACTTTATGACCTTTTGCCACATTTGGTAAGCAAACTGCTGCAGTTGTTAAATGAATCATGTGGTCATTCAGTAAATCTTGAAAGCAGCTCCATCTTCTCTTAGGACTGCCTCCTGCCACATGATCTCAGGAGAAGACAGGATTGTTTTAAAGAACTGCCACATGAGCTACCTTTGTGCACATTCTAAAGCAGGGGTGTCAAGCTCAAGGCCCGGGGGCCAGATCTGGCCCACGCGGCTGTCCTGGAAACAGTGAAGGACTGGCCCAAAGTGCTTCTGCCAGCAAAAAAAGGAACTTGTGAGCACTGTGTGCAGCCCTCCTGAGCTCCTTTTTCACTGGCAGAGGGTTGCAGCAGCCGAAATGGAACTTGGAAGGCCGTTTTCGCTGGCAGAGTGCGGCGCCCCCAACATAAGTGACCTGGAGTTAGCCATGCCTACCCCAGGCCCCCAAGGTCAAACACAACCTTGATGTGGCCCTCAATGAAATTGAGTTTGACACTCCTGCTCTGAAGCATGCCAGAGCTCTGCTACAATGGATGTATGTATTTGCTAAAATATTTTTTCTCTTAAATGGCAATCTGTTCCCATATGCCTCTGGGAAAGCTTAGAAAGCAATGAAAAGCAAGAGAGATGATAGCAGTGTGTGTGTGTGTGTGTGTGTATGTGTGTGTGTGTGTAATATGAGTGTGTTCTGCAGTATAGTAAATATAATTTTCTATAGTGTTGAAAATTAATTGTAGCGGCATTAATGCTAATGGAAGCTGTTAGCCTTTCTGATAAACAAGTTCGGCAGGTTCTTTTAGCATTTGAAATGCATAGAAATGGGATGGGCTGAAGGGGATATCAGGGCAAGAACTGGATTTGGGCATGATCACTTCTAACTGTGTTATAATTATTCATATTCATTTGTATGCTAGACATTCTCCAGCTTTTTTATACATGGTATATACAGGATGCTACCTATGTCCCGATATATTAATCTGGCTCATAACTGATATTTTAAATGATTTGTGTTCTTGTTTATAAGGAAAATGCATGATAAATACAATTTGTGTGTCAACCTGGTTAGATATTAACAGGAAAAAGCTATTTTCTCTTCTTTATCTGAATTCAGGACTGTAGACTCGGGCAAGGACTAGTATCTTTTAATGTGTAAAATATTTGTACAGATTAGTTTCTATAATAATTAATTTTATATTCTATGTTTTTCTAATTACAGATTCAGTTCCTAAGAAAGATTCCTTCTTGAAGCTTATTCTTATACCAAAAGTTGCAATCCTTTGTCTAAATATATTTGGACTAAGTTCAAGTATAGCCTTTCTGGATCCCACAATGTCATTATTTGTCTTGGAAAAAGTAGGTGCATTTTTGGAAGAAAAAAAATATCTTTTGGATACATCCTATCCATTCTAAAATAACTCATTAAGCTTAATAGATTTGATAAAAGATTTATAAATCATGGGTATGTAACAAATATTAGGAGCGTGTTTTAACCTTTCAAATGGTTGTTACATTTCTAGGTATCTCTTCCTACATTGTAATTCTAATTACCAGGGCCAAAGGGCCATATGGCCTCCAAAACATAAATAAGTTCATGCCTCAGAAATTATAACCTTTAAAACAGGAGTGTCAAACTCAAGGCCCGCAGGTTGATCTGGCCCGCGGGGTGCTTAGATCTGACCCGCAGTGCCACCCTGGAAACAGCGAAGGACTGGCCCGCAGTGCCTCTGCCAGCCACACGTCCCCGCGCCCCCACGAGCTCTGTTTTCACTGGCAGAGGGCTGCAGGGGGCCATTGTGGGCTGAAAACAGAGCTCAGAAGCCTGTTTTCACTAGCAGAGCGCTCTGGTCACCACAGGCACTCCGACACGAGTGATGTTGAGCTGGCCACGCCCACCCTGACCATGCCCACTCCAGTCCTCTGAGATCAAAAACAACCTTGATGCGGCCCTCAATGAAATCGAGTTTGACACCCCTGCTTAAAAATAACCTGAGACCATTACTAACATGAAATACATCTGATGTGATTCATCTTCAGCCACGTGGTCGATGCAGGTAATCCTTGACTTACGACCACAATTGAGACCAGAATTTCCATTGCTAAGCAAGGCAGTTGTTAAGTGACTGAAGCCTAATTTTACGACAATTCTTGGTATGGTTGTTAAGTGAATCACGGCAGCTGTTAAGTTAGTAATATGATTGTTTAGTGAATCTGGTTTCTCCATTGACTTTGCTTGTGAGAAGGAAACAAAAGCGGTCAGGTGACCCAGGATCACTGCAGCCGTCATAAATATGAAACAGTTGCCAAGCATCTGAATTTTTATCACGTGATCATGGGAATATTGCAATTGTCATAAGTGTGAAAAAGTGTCACAAGTCACTTTTGTCAATACCGTTGTAACTTTGAATGATCACTAAATGAACTATTGTCAATTGAGGGCTATCTGTATTGAATTAATATTATATTCTGTTTTTATGCCCTAACAAGAATGTTGGTTTTCTTTCTATAGTTTAAATTGCCAGTAGGATACGTAGGATTGGTCTTTCTGGCCTTAGCACTCCCTTATTCCTTATCTTCACCACTTCTTGGTTTTCTAAGTGATAAAAAGCCGGTGAGTACAAGATCTTACCCCATCCTTATTTCAATTTTTAAACTTCTTTAGATTTGCCAGTTGTGATTATCCAGTATTGGTGTTTAGGTTTGACATGCTTCAGAAGCCAAATAATAGAAATCCTTGTGTTGACATTGGATCTTACCAAATCCCATAGATCAGCTATGAAGACGTGTTTCTGCCCAATGCGTTTCCTCAGCCAAGAAATGGTAAGAAATAGCAATACAATATATTCATAATGTGTGGAAGGACTGTAGAGCTGGCTTGTCAAAGCCATCCAATCAAAGAGTCCCATCTCTGATGTGATAGATGTGATGAAACATATGTTTTGCATGCAAAATGTTCATAGCAAAAAGATCACCAATACCACGGCTCTCTAACTTGGAAAGCCATTGCCAATGATAGCACATGGACCTGTGTTCATAGCAGAGGTGGGTTCCTACTGGTTCAGAACGGTTCGGCCAAGTAGGTAGTAACTCGCCCACCCACACTCCCAAACCGGTTCTATTGGTGGCGGCGGAGGCATCTTGATTTTTGGTTCTGCGCATGCGCAGAACAACCCTCATTACAAAAATGTAATTGTTTTTCCTTTTCTAATGTTGTGCGCATGCACACACCTTTTTAGGTGCGCTAAAAAAAAATTGCCCACCGAACCAGCAGTAATGCCCGCAGCAACCCACCTTTGGTTCATAGTTTACATTTTACATTTTAACAGGGAGGAGGGACTCCTATTTGAAAACAGACAAGTTGAATCCTAATTTTTGGAAGAACCAGTTTGCTTGTGAGACACTTTCATTGGGAGAAAGAGAAAAACTGTTTTCTCTTTGCTCTTGAAAAAGTAACCTCTTTCAGAGGATTGGTTACATCTTCTAAAAAGAACATGAAGATGAATGTTAGGTTCTGGTTGAACTGAATACATGAAATGATCTAATGTGAGTTTTCTCAGTTCACTTTATTCCCTATGGATTGAATTAATGCATTCAATTTATTCAAATATGATATTTTTATAGGAATCAAGTTCTTTGTCTGTCTCTTACAGAGTTTAAGGAAATGGCTGCTAATCGTTGGAGCTTTTCTGACCTCATTATGCTATTTTTTCTTAGGGCCAGCTCCCATCTTGCACATTGAAACGTAAGATATACTTCACTAATGTCTAAATTGACAATTTTCCTGGTCTGAAGTTTTCCTGTTTATCAAGTCAGTAAGGAAGGGACTGTGTATTAACTAGTAATATCAAATTTTTGAACCCCAATAAATGAACTCTGCTGCTTAGCATTAGTATTCTTTTTAATGTTTCTTCAGTCTGTGGATGGAAAAACAGCTATACAATTTTCTTTTTCCTTACCTGTGAATGGGAAGGCTTAGAGATATTCCAGATCAGGAATTCCGCTATCACCTCATTTTATTTCAGTTTTTATTTGGAAAGAAAATAATGGTATTCCTGGGAATTCCTGGGGAATACAGGTAGTCTTTGACTTACAACAGTTCATTTAGTGACAATTCAAAGTTACAATGGCACTGATAAAAGTGACTTACAGCCATTTTTCACACTTATGACTGTTGTAGCATCTCCTTGGTTACATGATCAAATGTCCCAGGTCACAATGTCCCAGGGTCGTGTGATCACCTTTTGTGACCTTCTGACAAGCAAAGTCAATGGGGAAGGCAGATTTACTTAACAACAATGTTACTAACTTAACAACTGTGGCAAGAAAGATCGTAAAATGGGGCAAATGTTCCACTTAGCAGCATAAATTTTGCATTCGATTGTGATCATAAATTGAGAATTACCTTATATGAAAGAAATTAGAAAATTGCATGCTTTTCATTTAAGCCAGGATGTATCAGGGCTCTAATAGATGGTTATAGATTCAGGGATTAACCTATGTGCTTGTCACTAAACTGTAGCCCTTCCCACAAAGTTATGTAGTTTTCTGAGGCTCAAAGTCCCATTTCCTGCTTCTCATCCAGCGGGGGGCTGTTGCTGGTTTGGACTGGTTCGGGTGAACCGGTAGTTTAGATTCTCCACAGTTTGGCAACCAGCAACTCCCACCACTGGCTGGCCCTGCCCTGCTCATTTTTCAGCCTGTTTTCAGGGCCATTTTCTGGGCTGTTATATTGGGAGTTTTCAGGCCATTTTTGCCCTGAAAATGGCCCAAAATATGGTGTGAAAATGGTCCAAAAATGGCATGAGAGTGGTCAACAAAGGGCCAAAAAATGGCCCCAATAACTTTTTGGGCTGTTTTTCAAACCATTTTTGGTCATTTTGGGGGCCACAATGGCCTAAAAACAGCCGAAAAATTGCCTGAAAACGTCCCCAAAAAGAGTCTGATAATGGCCCAAACATAGCCTGAAAAAGGCCCCCCAAAAGGCCTGAAAATGGCAAAAAACCTAGCTAAAAATGGGTAGGGCCAAGGCCAGCCAGTGGTGGGATTAGCCCCAATCGGCTGAATCCTTCCTCTGCCTTTGAGATGAGTGGCCAGGGCGTGGAGATGCGTGATGAGTGATGTCACCCATCCAGTCACATAACCAACCGGCCACACCTACCGAACCACAGAACTAGTTGTTAAGTTATTCAAGTCCCACCACTGTTCTCATCCTTATTCCTGTGCAGTGAGAAACATGTTTCTTGTTACTCATTAGCAAAATGTTAATTCCATTGTTCAAAATTAAATAATGGTTATGAATGGAAGCTCAGTAGATATCTTTGAGGAAATCAGAAATTAGGCAGCTTTGAGCTTTAATAGCATAGGAATATATTAACAATTATGATTAGTTTGGAAATGGAGATGCCAATCTAAGGGCAGGTGGCTCCATTGTATGAGCCCTGTTTCTGGAGAGCAGGATCAAACAATGTCCTCCTCTATCCATCCTCAGCCTATAAGGCAAACTGTGCTTGTTATTGCTTGCTCTATGCATAAAGGGCTGTTTTCCACTCGTGCCAACTCAAGTATTGCTATCTGATTTCTTGTTCTTGCAAGAAATCTCTGTTCCAGCTACTGTTATTGCTGATGTTCCAGTTGCATATTGGTTAGGACATTTCTCTGACATACAGACGAGCACTGGCTTAAAACATAGCAAAATCACCCTTCCTTTCCCTGGTTTATAACAACTCACCATGGCCAATTTGGTGCAGCCAACTCACTGTGGCCAACTCATCATGGCCAACTCATCATGGGACAACTCACCTTGGGACAAGAGTTACACTAATATCAAAGAAACAGTGGAATTGAATCTTAAAGAAAGGATGCCAAAGGAAGGACAAAATGGCAATTGTTAAAATAATGTTTTATGGTAAATAATTAAATTGAATTATTGAATTGCCTGAAGCAAGTTGTACCATGGCGAGCTGACCATGATGAGTTATCACATGGCAAGTTGGCTGCAGTGAGTTGTCCTTTCCCTTCCCTCCCCCTTCTGTTCTGCTATTTTGGGAAGTGGAGTAAAAAACTCATCTCAGATGACATGAAAAATAATGAAAGGATGCACCAGTGATTTTTTCAAAAAAAGGTCAAGATTAAGAAATGTAGCTCAGAAAAAGAAAAAATAATTGAAAAAAAAAATGCCTGCTCTAAGTTTTGAATTGTTGAATTTCTGCATGTCAGCCAGACCTATGCCATTGAGAGACTATATGTATCAGTACCATAATCAGACATTATGGACCCAAATCTGGAAAAAAAATGCAAGAAAGGATTATTATTATTTTTTAAAGTTGGTGGTTCTATCTCCATGCATGTGTATTTTGATACTTTAATGCTGTATGTATAGATTTAGCTTAACTTTAGTTAAATGTATGTTTAGGAGTATATACAATTGTCAATTATTTTCCAGGCATGAAACATTGGGAGGGCCCAACAGTAAGGGATAAGGGATATGGTGGCTCAGTGGCTAAGACGCTGAGCTTGTCCATCAGAAAGGTCGGCAGTTTGGTGGTTTGAATCCCTAGCACCGCGTAACAAAGTGAACTCCCATTACTTGTCCCAGTTTCTGCCAACCTAGCAGTTTGAAAGCACATTAAAAATGCAAGTAGAAAAATAGGAACCATCTTTGGTGGGAAGGGAATAGCGTTCTGTGTGCCTTTGGCATTTAGTCACGCTGGCCACATGACCACGGAAACATCTTCGGACATCACTGGTTCTTTGGCTTTGTAACGGAGATGAGCACTGCCCTCCTAGAGTCAGGAACAACTAGCACATATGTGCGAGGGGAACCTTTACCTTTAACCATAAAGGAATTGTTCAATAGAGAGCTTCTGTTCTGTATCTGGCAATCTTATTTGAAACTTTAATTGGCAGATCTTGACCGAAGTGACCCAGAGTTTAGACAGAATATTTTTTAAATGGCTTAAAATCTGGGTAGCACCAGCATGAAACCTAAATGGTTTAACACAGCAGTCTGGTTTAATAGAAATGAGCATGGGTAGTGTTATTGAAGCCAGTGAGAATGACACTTAAGAGATAAAAAGAAATGGTAGACTCTAAATCTTTACAGTCACTGTCAGTTGGGTGGCCTTTTAAATATAAATGACAGATGGCAGAGAGATACCATGAATTACAGCTGAAATGAAGCATTGTGTCTGTGCTTACGTTTTTGCAGTCAGCTTTGGCTTTTCATTCTGATGTTGGTCCTGAATGGTTTTGCTCTTGCAATGACTGGTATCCCAATATACCCTGAAGCAATCAATAGTGCATAGTAAGTGATCTTCTCTTCATATTTATGTTATTCTTTATCCTCAAAGACTTAAATAAATAACCTCTCTCCTCCCCTCCCTCCTCCCTTTCCATTCAGTCATGCCTGGCTCTTGGGGACCACTTGGACTGGTCCTCGCGGTTTTCTTAGCAGGGTTTTTCAAAAGTGGTTTTCCGTTGTCTCCTTTCTAAGGCTAAGAGAAAGTGACTAGCCCAAGATCACCTAGCTGGCTTTGTGTCTCAGATTGGAATTAAAACTCCCAGTCTCCCAGTTTCGAGGCTGATGCCTTAACAACTACATTAAATTGCTAGGATTGTTTTAAAGACAAAGATATTATGGTTTGGCTTCTGCCTCTGTTTAGAAAAGCCTTTTCTTCTCTCTCTCTCTCCCCCTGCCCTGGATATTGACCTGCCTTGCTTATCAAAGATACATCCATGGCTTCCATTTAACATACTAGTCAGAGGTGGTATTCAGCAGGTTCTGACCAGTTTTGGAGAACTGGTAGCGGAAATTTTGAGTAGTTCAGAGAACCAGTAAATACCACCTCTGATTGGCCCCATCCCCATCTATTCTCTGTCTCCCGAGTCCCAGCTGATCGGGAGGAAATGGGGATTTTGCACATCCACAGAACTGATAGTAAAAAAAATTGAATCCCACCACTGATACTAGCAGAAGACAACATCATTCTGCTCAGCAATAATATATGGAAATGTCTGCATACTATGGATGAAGAGGGAGTCAAGCTATTCTCCAAAGTACCTGAGGTAGGACAAAAAGCAATGGGTGGAAACTAATCAGGGAGAGAAGCAGCCTAGAATTTCCTGACAGTTAGAACATTTAATCAGTGGTACAAATTACCTCCAGACGTTGTGAATGCTCCACTGGAAGTTTTTAAGAGGAGATTGGACAACCATTTGTCTGAAATTTATAGGATTTCCTGCCTGAGCAGGGGGCTGGACTAGAAGACCTCCAAGGTCCCTTCCAACTCTGTTATTTTATTCTAAGCAAACCATGGCAGAGTTCAACGGGTGAACCAAATCATTGTAAATATTTTAAATGCTGAATATATTGTATTGAGGACAAAGACAACCCTTGATATTTTTATTTTCTACATATACTGACAAACTGTTCTGTTACAGATGTTTTTGCTTTGGGACTGTATAATTATTTTTGTGATGATTGCCCTCTAAAATGTTTTGAAGTTATAAAATAAAATATCATCCTTGGAAATAACTCTGGGTTTCTGGGTTTCCTTCTGCAGTGAGAATGGATTTGAGGAAGGATTAAGCTTATTAGGATTGGTGTCTGGACTCTTCGGTGCATTATGGGCACTTGGGTATGTAACCATTCATAAAAAATCTATACAACTCATGATCAGAAATGCAACAGTTGACTAAACATTATGTAGACGTTTTTAACAGCATTATCAAATACAAAAGAAATTCTTAAGGGTTGGGGAGAAATACATAAAAGCCAATAACCCTTCAGGAAATAGGACAGTAGCATCTGTGGAGGAGAGCCATCAGTGGTGATGGGGATTTTCACACTGATAAATGTAGCACCCCAAATCAAGCCCTACCCATAATCTGTCTGCACTATGATAGTGCTACTATCATTGCATCAACAGGATGCTATATTGGTGCTTCATGAGAAATATAATGTGTAGTCGGCCTTCATCTATTAAAACATGATACCTGAGATTTACACAATGGCCCAGAAAATTATTAATGCTTCAAGTGATGACGCTCCTTTTGTTGGCTACTAGCCTGTGATGCTTGCTCAGGCACATTGTATGCAATCTTTGGCATAACAATTGGAGATATTAACAAGAGACGACTCAGAAACATTGCACCTTACAATTTCACAACATATGATCTCTCCCAATATCTATATCCTCCATAAGTGTTGAGTGACTCATGCAGGACCCTGCCAGAAGTATACAAGGTTGAACTGCACAAAGACATCAAAGCACTATACAGAGAAATTCTGGTTCTAAGGGGCAGCTGATTGTCTCACATCTATAAATCACAATTATGGTTTTTGGGATCTCATTGTATTACTAAGCAGGCCCTACTTTTTGCACTGAAAGCTGGTTATAGGCATAGCTAAAGAACAGATATCAATCACAGTGTTTCCTTCGGAAACCAGTATTTTCTTTTTTTAATTAGTTTTTATTAAACATATTTCAACTTTTACACCACATTTCCACTCTTAACAGCATTCCAGTATCAAACTCTATGTTCGATTATGTACATATATGATTATACAATATATAGAATAGTGATGTATATAATTGGAAAGAAAGAAAATTGAAATAGCCACAATGTAAATATGAGCGATATCGATACTGGAAGCCAGTATTTTCTATGTGATGGGAAGAAAAGCAATACAAATTGAAAGCTTTCTGATTATTGATTTGGGATTTGTTGTTCTAATGCAACAAATAAAACTAGCTGTTTCCACTTATGCAGCTTTAATAGCTGCAGTTATTAAGATAGATAATTGAATGTGGTTTTGATTCACAACGGGAACAGAAGACAAGGATTAAATTATGTGAATAGATAAAGAAGGCTTTTTAAAAAATGTTTACAAAGTCATATGTACTGAACATATTTTGCAGCTGCCAAAACTTTATTCCTTCGAGAAACAGACATCAAGATTGATTTTTTTCAGTCATGAGCACATCCCAAACCTTGTATTTCTTAATTGCCTGGAAAGTTTGAGATTTATTTGTTTATTTGGTTTTTACTCCACCTTTATTATTTTATAAGTAACTCAGGCAGCAAACATCTGTAATACTTTTTCATCATCTTATTTGTGAGGTGCGTTGGACTGTGAGAAAGGAAAACTTCTGGTAGGCCTATTTTTTGCCCTCCTCAGGCTCTGGAGGCTTTCTTGAAGCCTGGAGAGGGTGAAAACAGCCTCCCCCCTTCAGAGACACCCCCCCCCCGGGAGCCAGAAACAGATCATTTCCGAACTTCCAGTAGGCTTGTTGGACCCATTTTTCACCCTCCTCAGATTTTCCTGAAGCCTGGGAAGGGCAAAAATAGCCTCCCCTGGCCCTCCGTAAGGCTGAAAATCAGCTGGACAGCGTGTGCATGTGCGCTGTAGTTGACGACTCGCATGCTGGCAGATATGGCTTTGTCTGCCACCTGTGGCACACGTGCCATAGGTTCGCCATCATGGTCCTACAGGATTTCCCATTATGGTTAATTGTTGCTGAAGTTCAAAGAGTTCTAGTAAATATTGTACTTTATGCTTCATTCATTTCTAATCAGTGTATTAAAGAATCTATGTCCAGCAATGGTTACTGAGAAAGAACCAAAGATAAGAAGGAAGGAAAGAAGAAGGGTGCCAATAGAGAACCACAGATAGGATGTTAAAGGTGCATTTGGATCAGGGGTGGGTTTCTCGCCCCGTTCCAACTGGATCGGTTGGAACGAGGCCAGCGGCGTCCTCACGCACGCACGCGGCGTCCTCACGCACGCACGCGGCGTCCTCGTACACGCACGTGGCGCACGCGGCGCGCGCATGCGTACTAGCGTCTGCGCGATGCTCCAGCTGCTCCTGGAGGATCGCGCAGGCGTTCTGCGCATGCGTGGAAAGCGCGAAATTCGAAAAAACCGGGTAAGGAGCGGGCGCAGGTGTGCGGGCGCGCGCGGGCACGGGGGGGGGCTTCGCCGTTCCCGGAAGTTACTTACTTCCGGGTTCGGCGACCAACCGGATCGCAGGGACCGGTGCGAACCGGTCGAAACCCAGCCCTGATTTGGATATACAGTTTATAAAACTAGCACATGCTACTGAATCATGGTTTATCAATCAGAAACAATTTGCTGAGAAATACATACTTGTTTTTCTACCACATGGAGAAGCTTCAGGAATCAGGGGGGAAAGAAAATCAGAGGAAAAGGTTTAGAGCAGGGGTGTTAAACTCAATTTCATTGAGGGCCGCATCAGGGCTGTGTTTGACTTCAGGGAGCTGGAGTGGGCATGGCCAACTCGGTATTACTCATGTCGGGGGCACCTATGGTCTGCGTCTCTCACGAACTCTGTTTTTGCTGGCAGAAACACCGCGGACCAGTCCTTCACTGTTTCCAGGGTGGTCCCACGGGCCCGATCTGGCCCCTGGGCCTTGAGTTTGACTGCCCTGGTTTAGAATTACATGCATATAAAGTTGGAAAATTTGGTCTGTTGTTTCCAATAAATCAGAGTCTGAAACCATAGTTCGGAGTTGTCTATTTCTGCTTTATTGGAAAACAACACACCTGTAATGTGTATCAATGTGTATTAAGAGTTTTCTTCCTGAAGAGTTCCTGAAGCTATTCCTACTGATAGGAAAAGTCAAGTAGGATCAGGTGGATCAAGCACACCTAAACTGCTTATTTGTGAAATGGGGCAAAATTCTCCACTGCAACAAGTGGTAAGTCAGGAATCCAGACTATTAAGAAGCTGTCGCCTGTGAAGTCACACATCTCACGCACCCTTTCCTGATTGATGCCACACCCCCATGTGCCCTCCCTGAGTCCCATGCTGTACCCCATACTACCGTAACCTGCACAGTACCTCTTCCACATCTTGCACATTTCTATGAAACCGCTGCACACCTTCGCCAACCCATGTCATCCATTCATGCTGGGGATGATGCATGACATTGCATTACAATGTGCAAGAGGGCCACATGGGTCAGGAGGGTGTAATGGGTGTGAGTGGGTGGTGGAAGAATCCCCATGAGGGTCGGGAGACAGCATGAGCCTCGGTGGCAACTGCCAGCAGTTCGATCCTGACCAGCTCAAGGTTGACTCAACTTTCCATCCTTCCAAGGCTGGTAAAATGATGCCGCAGATTGTTGGGGGAAATAGGACTGACTCGGTAAACCACTGCGAATCAGTATATAAGTCTAAGTGCTATTTCTATGAGGGTGCAAGTGGGTGCGCAAGAGACACCCAGTGGAGGGGGGCGGGGTGTGACACAAGCAGTGGAGTACAGGTTGAGGAGTATGCAAGTGTGTGTGGAAAGTTATGAAGAAGGTGCAGTGAATGTGTGAGTGGGGTGAGTTAAGTAAAGAAATATATTTATGAAATGATCGTCCAACAGATATGGGTTGCCTAGTCTTTATGCATAGATATGGAAGAAAGTACTTTTTGATATATTTCTCTAGGATAACAGCATGTGGCTTGACAGTTGCTTTGGTGGGGCGGGGTGGTAAAATTTGGCTTCAGGAAGTGTCTCTTAACGCCAATTATATGCGCTTATTTTTGATTTTGAGCTTGATATATACAGTCTACTAAGTCAATCACAATATGTTCCGTTATTTTTCTTTAAAGAAAATGTTACTGTAATTTAAAACATTCAAACTATAAATTGAGTAAGGATTGTTTAGAAATAACTGGCAACTAATTCAGACTACAAGGGGGAGGAGTCCCCCTTGTAGAACTGTGCCCAGAAGGATTTCAGGTGCTACATCAGCCGAGAGCCCAGGGAAGGGGTGGGGGTGTGGCCGCTGTTATCCGAGAGTCGTTAGTTCCTCGTAGGGTCCCTGCTCCGGAGATTGTCGGGTGTGAGTCTTTGCTGTTAAAGTTGGACCTCAAGGGTCAAGTGGGTCTGCTGTTAACGTACCTGCCTCCCAACAGCGTTGCAGCAGCCCTCCCCTCGCTCCTCGAGTCGGTAGCCGAGCTGGCAGTTGAGTTCCCTAGGTTGATGGTCCTGGGGGACTTTAATTTGCCGTCGCTCGGTGAAAACTCGGAGGGGGCGCAGGAGTTCATGGCTTCCATGACAGCCATGGGCTTGACCCAAGTAATTCGAGGCCCAACCCATTCGGCGGGACACATGCTTGACCTTGTATTTCTCTCGGAGCAGTGGATTTGTGATCTTGGTCTGAGGGGGAACGACATCATACCCCTGTCGTGGTCAGACCACTGCCTACTGAGGCTCGACTTTCGGAGACCAAACCCCCACTGTAGGGAGGAGGAACCGACCAGGTGGTTCCGCCCCAGGCGCCTTATGGAACCGTCAAGGTTCCAGACAGAGCTTGGGGTTATTCCTGACACTTTCGCCCACAGTCCGGTGGAGACTCTGGTTGCTGCGTGGCACTCGGCAGCATCGGAGACCCTCGACCGGATTGCGCCACTGCGGCCCCTCCGAGGCGGCGGATCCCGGAGACCTCCTTGGTTCACCGAGGAACTCCGGGAGATGAAGCGCCGGAGGAGATGCCTAGAGCACCGTTGGAGGTCCGATAAGTCCGAAGCGAACCGAGCAATGGTAACCACCTGCACCAAGGAATACACCAGGGCACTTAGGGCTGCAAAAAGATCCCATATAGCCACCTTGGTTGCGTCCGCTGAGTCCCGCCCGGCCGCCCTGTTTAGGATAACCCGCTCCCTACTGAACAAAAGGGAAGCGGGGGAACCCTTGCAGGGCAGAGCCGAAGAGTATGCCCAATTCTTAGCGGACAAAATTGCTCGGTTTCGGTCGGACTTGGACTCCACCCCTGCAGCTCCAGCCGAGGCACAGGAGGATCAATTTGAACAACTCTGGGTTGAGTTTCAAGACGTTACCCCCGGGGATGTGGACAAGGCCATGAGGGCTGTAAGTACCTCCACCTGTGTACTGGATCCGTGTCCCTCATGGTTAGTTTCTAACTGCAGTGAGGTGACACGAGGCTGGATCCAGGCGGTTGTCACCGCCTCACTTCGGGAGGGGAACTTCCCCGCCGCACTGAAAGCGGCGGTGGTGAGACCCCTCCTGAAGAAGCCATCTTTGGATCCAGCTATCCTTAATAATTATCGTCCAGTCTCCAACCTCCCCTTTTTGGGGAAGGTTGTTGAGAAGGTGGTGGCCTTCCAGCTCCAGCGGTCCTTGGAGGAAGCAAACTATCTAGACCCCTTCCAGTCAGGCTTCAGACCCGGTTACAGCACAGAAACCGCTTTGGTCGCATTGACTGATGATCTCTGGAGGGCCAGAGATGGAGGACATTCCTCCATCCTGGTTCTCCTCGACCTCTCAGTGGCTTTCGATACCATCGACCATGGTATCCTTCTGCGACGACTGCGGGAGGTGGGAGTGGGAGGCGCCGTGTTGCGGTGGTTCTCCTCCTACCTCTCGGACAGGTCGCAGTCGGTGTTAGTGGGGGGGCAGAGATCGTCCCCTAGGCCCCTAACTTATGGGGTGCCTCAGGGCTCGGTCTTATCCCCCCTACTATTTAACATCTACATGAAACCGCTGGGTGAGATCATTCGCAGGCACGGGATTAGATACCATCAATATGCGGACGATACTCAACTGTATCTGTCCGCCCCGTGCCAACTCAATGAAGCGGCAGACGTGATGAACCGCGGCCTCGAAGCTGTTATGGACTGGATGAGGGTTAACAAGCTCGTGCTCAACCCAGAAAAGACCGAGTGGCTGTTGTGTTTCCCTCCCAGAGATTCGACCAATATTCCATCACTCAGGCTGGGGGGTCAAATTTTACACCCCTCAGAGAGGGTTCGCAACTTGGGAGTCCTCCTGGATTCACAGCTATCGTTTGACCACCATTTAATGGCTGTGACCAGGGGGGCATTCGCCCAGGTTCGCCTGGTGCGCCAGTTGCGACCCTACCTGAATCGGGAGGCTCTCACAACAGTCACCCGGGCCCTTGTGACCTCTAGGCTGGAATACTGCAACGTGCTCTACATGGGGCTGCCCTTGAAGAGCATCCGGCGACTTCAGCTAGTACAGAATGCAGCCGCGCGAGTGATTGTGGGTGCACCTCGGTTCACCCGCATAACACCTATCCTCCGCGAGCTGCGCTGGCTACCTGTCGATCTCCGGATGCGCTTCAAGGTGCTATTAGTCACCCATAAAGCCCTACATGGCAGTGGATCTGGATACTTGAGAGACCGCCTTCTGCCAATTACATCCCTGCGACCAATAAGATCACATAGATTAGGCCTCCTCCGTATACCATCGGCCAGCCAGTGCCGGCTGGCAACTACAAGGAGGAGGGCCTTCTCAGTAGTAGCCCCGACCCTTTGGAACGAGCTCCCCGTAGAGATTCGCACCCTCGCCACCGTCCAGGCCTTCCGCACAGCCTTGAAGAACTGGCTCGCCCGCCAGGCCTGGGGACAAGGATAGTTCCCCTCCCGAATGATGAATGTATGTTGTCTACTATTTTATTATATGTCTTATCTTAATGTCTGTATTCCCCTTCCCAATTTTATGTGAGCCGCCCTGAGTCCCCTCAGGGAAAAGGGCGGCCTACAAATATTAATAAAATCACAAAAAATAAAAAATCACTTGTAATGTAACATGTACAATAAAAAGTCTGTGGGGGCCTGACGTTTGGTACATTTGTGTAGTTGTTTTGTACTTTGTAGTAGAACCTGGCCAGGAATGGTCTCTTGGGAATCCTAAGTAATCTACAAACACACCTACTATCTTTCTCAAGTAAGAGGCAGGGGATGAAATTCTCAAGGGAAACAAAATTAGGAATCTATTTCTGTGGTGAGGTGAACACAGCCCCCTAGAGTCAAGAACAACTAGCACATGTTCAAGGGGAACCTTTCCCTTATCAATAGAAGAGAATATTTGTAGCTCAGGGTTGAGCTGTGGAGTCCTTGGTGCTCTCTGAGCTTGGTGGTTTTCTTATAGACATTTCATTACCAGACTAGGTAATATCGGTAGTTCCGTGGTTCGAATCCCTAGCGCCCCATAATGGAGTGAGCTCCCATTACTTGTTCCAGAGGTGAACACCAAGACTCCACAGTGTGGCACTAGGGATTTGAATTGCTGATCGGCAAGCTCAGTATCTTAGCCCCTGAGCCACCATGCCCCTTAAGATTTAGCATACAATAATGCATTCTTCGGACAACACCTCAGGACCGTGTGGCCAGCTTCCTCCTCCGCTGCCGTTGCCATTCACTGCTGTCCCGGGCATGGCTTCTCGGACAATGCCGCCTTCCTCCGCCACCGCCGCGGCTGTCCCTGGGCGCGGCGCCTTCCTCTTCTCCGCCTCGGCTTCTTCGGACAACACCGCCATGAGGGCCTTTCTTTGCCCGCCACTCCGGCTGCTGCAGCAGCGATGGCTAGCAATAAGACCAACGGGAGGAAACGGAAGGCGGAAAAGCAGGGCCAGTGCTTTGTGGCTTCGGCTCCGCGCTGCTGCTGGGCCACCTCGGGGAGGGCAGTGGGCCGGCTTTTGGGGAACGGGCCTTCGGGGAGGCCTCCGGGCTGGAGCTGCACGTGCGCAAGGAGTATCACAGTATTTATATTGAGTGTGGAAAGGGGGTATATAGGACCAACCAAGCATGCCAGGCCATGGGGAACCTTTGCCATACCAACTGCCTTACATGCTGCTCTGTGATACACGGCCCCTGCAGAGAGGACAAAGATGAGGAGAACGGGGAGCCTGCCCCCCCCAACTTCCCCCAGCTGCCCCAGCCGCCTCAGACTTCCTACACTACTTCCAGGCCCAGCAGGGGAGAAGAACGAGGAACCCCCCCTCCCAAACTACTACCGGCTCCAGCCGCCTCAGACTCATGCTGAGCGCCTTCTCTGCAGATTTAAGAACTGTATTTTTTTAGCTGGTTTGTTGAGTGTATATGTGTATGAATGTGAGAGAGAATGTGCCCACTTTTAATTTAATTATTGTATTATTGTATTTTAATGACTATTGTGGGGTGTGTCTGAGGAGAGTGTTTGATTGGTGAGTATGATAGGACCGGGAGTGCGACCTGGAGCCCCCCCCCCCACTGAGTACAGAAGCAGAAGTGGATGGGGGTCCAGACTCGCCTCCCGTCCTGGAATGAATGGTGCACATGGCCTTCCGGGAAGAATGGGGGCCATGAGGGAGGGGGGTCTACGGGGATGGGGGGAGGTCGGAGCATTTCGGTTACAACTGGGAGGGACAGATATGACGGAAGCTGTAGGGCTAGCCATTACTGGGGAAGAAGGGCTCGCTACATTACAGCGATTCCTTGTTCCGGCCCCTCAGGCTCAACTCAAGGACCTGGTGGCAGAGGAGATCAGGGCCCTGGTTTCAGGTTGTTGTTGCTAAATGCCAGGTCTGTTGTGAACAAGGCTCCCCTCGTCCGGGATTTAATATTAGATGAGGAGGCAGACCTGGCATGTATAACCGAAACCTGGCTGGGCCGAGAGGGAGGAGTCCTCCTCTCAGAAATGTGCCCAGATGGGTTCCAGGTGCTCCACCATCCACGACACCAGAAAGGGGTGGGGGAGTAGCAGTTATCATCCGAAGGTCGTTAGTTCCTCGCAGGATCCCTGCCCCAGAGATTGTGGGGTGTGAGTCTCTCCTCTTGAAGTTGGACCTAGGGGTTCAATTGGGCTTGCTCTTTTTTTTAAGGTACAAATCTTTTTATTTCCATTTCATTCTATACAATCACATGTTTACTGTGCAACCGAGGCATATAACATTGAGTAATAAACACAGCCCTCGCTTTTATAGAGAATGCCCCCTACAATACAAACCCAATATACCGCCTTAGCCCACCATACACCCTCTTTCATCCCCCTCCAACTTTCATTCTTCCTTCTCTCATACCCCTCTACACCTACTTCCCCTCCCCCTCTATCTAACCCTAACCCTATCACTCCCTCTCTTAATCCATTCCCTCCCTTCCTTCTCCTCCTCCTCTCTCTCACTCTCTCTACTCTCCTTCTTCTTTCATTCAGCTCCTCCCTTCGGTATCTCTTACTTTCCGATATATTCAGTTTGTTCTGTTTTGACACTAACATTAATAAAAACCACAGTATACAAGTGCAATCATGCTTTAAAATTTAACACATATTATATTTCCCCCCTCCCCCCCTCCCCCTAGATCCCCGCCTCCCTTCCCTCCCCCCGACTTCCCAGAGCCCATACATGGTATAACTTTTGACAATCACAGTCTAAAATATCTCTACATTGAACTCAGCTTCTTGCTGTTACCCAAATTTTTCACAATTTACGTTATTACTAATTTTAAGCATAAGCTATCTGGAATTTCCTAGTCCCGTATTTGCTTTGTATATAATCAATCCATTTTTTCCAGTCTCGTTTATACTTCTCATTTGAATGTTCTTTAAGATATGCTGAAATTTTCGCCATTTCGGCTAAGTTTGTAACCTTTAAAGTCCATTCTTGAATTGTAGGCAGGTCTTTCTTCTTCCAGTATTGCGCCACCAAAAGTCTTGCTGCCGTTATTAAGTACAGAACCAAATTAATCTCTACTGCTACGAAGTCAGTACATATACCTAGTAAAAACAGTTTGGGAGTGAATTTTATCCTTTTTTTGAAGATATTTTGCAGGATCCACCAAATTTTTATCCAAAATGCCTTAACATTACGACATGTCCACCATATATGAAAATATGTAGCATCGAAAGAACCACATCTCCAACATTTAGGCTGAACATTTGAATACATAGAAGCAAGCTTTTTGGGATCTAAGTGCCATCTATAAAACATCTTATAAAAATTTTCTCTCAAATTTTGTGCTTGTGTAAATTTTACATTTCTTACCCATATTTTTTCCCATGTGTCCAACATTATAGGTTCTTCAATATTCTGAGCCCATTTTATCATACAATCTTTAACCATTTCGGTTTCTGAGTCCATCTGTACTAATACATTATATATCCTCTTTATGTGCATTAAACTTTGATCTCTTATTTGTTTAAACAAGTTATCCTCAGCTATTACAAAACCTATTTTTTGGTCTATTTTCCACCTGGCCTGTAATTGGCCATACTGAAACCACGTTTGAACTACCTTCTCTTTTTTAAGTACCTCTAAGGATTTTAATTGCAGCACCCCTCTTTCTGTATTAAGAAGTTGTCTATAAGTGGTTCTATCGTGTTTTTGTTCTATGTTCATATTTTCAATTGCATGTCTAGGAATTGCCCACATGGGCAATTTGTCATTTAGTTTATGTTGATATTTTTTCCAAACCCGCAATAAGGCATTTCTTAAAATATGATTTTTGAAATTCTTATCCAGTTTTTTGTTGAATAACAAGTAAGCATGCCAACCATATACCAAATCATGTCCCTCAATATTCAATATTCTGTCATTGGTTAAATGGATCCAATCACTAATTGCAGATAAAGCCACTGCATCATAATATAATTTTAAATTTGGTAATTTCAATCCTCCTCTTTCACGTACATCTTGCATTATTTTCATCTTAACCCTCAGCTTCTTTCCTGCCCATACAAATTTGTTGATACCCTTCTGCCATTCTAAAAGGTTCGCATCTCTTTTAAGTATTGGTAACATTTGAAACAAAAATAAAAATTTTGGTAAAATATTCATTTTCACTGCCGCTATCCTTCCCAACAAAGATAAATGCAGTTTCTCCCACCTTTTCATCTCCATTTGTATACTATGCCAGAGTGGTTCATAATTATGCTTGTATAATTTCCCATTTGAAGTTAAAATATTAACTCCAAGATATTTGACTTTTTTAACAACCTCACATCCTAACATCACTCCCAATTCTTCCTTCTGTTTGGTATTCATATTCATTGCTAATATTTTGGTTTTTCCTAAATTAATTTTAAATCCAGAGACTTGACCATATTGATTAATCGTATTCATTAAAACCTTACTGGATTCCTGCGGTTGTTTCAATATTATAACCAAGTCGTCCGCAAAAGCGCGGACTCTGTATTCTTGCTGTCTGATCTTGATCCCTTTTAAAGCATCCAAAGCCCGTATCTTATTCAGCAATACTTCCAAAGTTATAATAAACAATAGTGGGGACAAAGGACAACCCTGTCTTGTACCTTTTTCTATTTGAAAGGAATCTGTTAAACTTCCATTAACTATAATTTGGACTTTTTGCTGCTGATATATTGCACCAATTGACCTTAAAAAGCCATCTCCTATCTGCATTTTTTGCAGTATCTTCAACAAGAATTGCCAATTGACTCGATCAAAGGCTTTCTCAGCGTCCAAAAATATGAATGCGGCAGGGATTTGATTATTCTTTCCCAAGTATTCTAATGCATTAATAATTAACCTAACATTGCTCTTCATCTGTCTACCCTGTATAAAACCTGTTTGGTCAGTATGTATCAGTTGTTGGATAACCACCATTAACCTATTTGCTAATATTTTGGTAAAAATTTTATAATCTACATTAAGTAGTGAAATAGGTCTATAATTTTTCGGCTGAGTAAGATCTTGGTCTTCTTTGGGTATCAACGATATAAACGCTGTCTTCCATGAGGGGGGCACTTTACCTTCCGATTGAATTTTATTAAATAATTCTCTAAGAGGTTCTACCATTTCTAACTGTAAGTTTTTATAATAAACGGCTGTTAAGCCATCTGTACCTGGTGCTTTCCCTAGCTTTAATTGTTTGATTACCTGCAGGATTTCCCCAGAGGTTATTGGTTGGTTCAACCTATACCTATGTTCTTCGCTAACTAGGGGGATTTTCTCTTTATCTAAGTATTTATTTATATCTAAGTCCCTAATTTTGTCCCCTTTATACAACTCTGTAAAAAATTCTCGAAATCCCTTTTGGATCTCTTCCTGCTGAAACACTTCCTTCCCTCTGTAACACAATTTGGATACATTTCGAATTTTCCTTTTTTTCCTGATCTGATAAGCCAACCATCTACCGGGTTTATTTGCATTACAGAAAGTATTATGTTTAGCATATAATAAACTGGTGGCTACCTGGTCAGAAATCAGCATATCAAATTGAGATTTTAATATGGAAATTGCTTCTTTAGTCTTTGTATCACCTGGGTTCAATATTAATTCCTGCTCTTTCCCTTTTATTTCCTCTTCCAATTCTTTACGTTTTTGCCCTTGTTTATGTCTATGTATTTTATTTATATTTATCAATACTCCTCTCATATAGGCTTTGCTTGCATCCCATACATATTCCATAGGTGTACCCTTATTCATGTTAAAAACAAAGTATTCAGATAACAATTTTTTACAATCATTAACATACTTTTCATATCTGAATAAATTTTCATTCAGCCTCCAGGACCTTGTAGCCTGAACTACCCTTCCCAGCTCCATCCAAACTGGGTTATGATCCGAAAGGGCTCTGGCCGTAATCTTTGTCTTCTTCACCCTAGAAAGTAAATCATTAGTAATTAATACAAAGTCGATCCTTGAAAAAGATTGATGTCTGTCGGAGAAGAAGGTAAAGTCATATTCTTCTGCATGCCTTTCACGCCAAACGTCTCGCAGTTCGAAGTCGTCTATCATGTCAAAAAAGGATTTGGGTAGTTTGGCTCGGAATTTAGTATTCGGGCGAGATGTCTTCTTATCTCTTTTGGTGTCAATCACGCCATTCCAATCACCCAGTAGTATGCACGACTTAAAGTCCCACTGTACTAATTTAGCATGGAGATTTCTATAAAATCCATCTTGTTGTTGATTAGGAGCATAGATTCCCAAAAGCAGTGTCTTTTTCCCTTCTAAGATTAAATCTAATGCGATATATCTTCCAAAGGGATCTGCTTCGATTAACTCAGCTTTAATGTCTTTCCTTAAGTATACTACTATACCATTTTTTTTTTCCGTAGCAGAGGTCACAAAGTGTTGACCAAGTTTGGGATTGGACAGATATTTTTGATCGGTTATTTTGATATGAGTTTCCTGCAAACAAATTATATCATTCTTAGATTGTTTAAGATAATGAAATATTTTCTTTCTCTTCTGTGGAGAGTTCAGTCCATTAACATTCCATGTCAGAATCTTAGTTGTCATTTTTGGTTGCCTGAAGCTTTTTTAGAGCCTCCCGCATGGCCTGTCTCACCTTGGGTCTAGCTCCTCCCACAGCTTCTGAGCTTGTTGCTGTAGCTCCTTGGTCCATGGCCGAAAATTGTAAAGATTGTTGCGTTATGGCTTGTTTTTCTGTTTGTCTGGTGGTCATATGGTTAGATCTTTGTTCCTTAACCCCTTGCCCTTCTGGGAGGGGGAGATGATACGTTTTGTCTGGTGATTGTGTAGTTTGCTGTTTCTCTTGTCCTGCTTGTGGTTTTTCTCCATATCCCGATGGTTCAGGGTGCCCCACTTTCAAAATCTTATGATAGAAATCTCGAGCTTTCCATACAGAGTTGAGACGATATCTTTGCTTATCAAATGTAACTATGATGCCAAACGGGGCATCCCATCTGTACTGTATCTGGCGCTTTCTGAGCTCTTCCACCAAAAAAGCATAATCTCTTCTGGCTCTTAGCATTTGAGGTGGTATCTCTTTCAAAACCATCAAATCCTGTCCGCCAATTTGAAGCTTGGTATTGTAGGACTCTTGTAATATCTTATTTCTGGATTCTCTTGTAACAAAATATATTACCACGTCTCGGGGGAGTTGCTTTTGTTTTGCCGCCCAGGAGTTGACGCGAAAAATTTTATCAATCTGCCAATCAAGATTGGATCCCGGTCTTCCCACCAGACAGTCAAAGGCCTCAGAAAACATCTGCTTTAAGTTCTCCTGTCTCTCTTCACGCAGCCCCCTAACTCTTAATGCAAGTTCCATCTGGTTATACTGTATCATAATCATTTGTTTTTCAGCATTTTCAACTTTTCGTTCCACCTCTTCGGTTTTAGATGTCAAAATAATTTTGGCTTCATTGAGAGTTTCTAAATTCTCTTCCATTCCAGAAATATATTCTGTAAGTACGTTTACGATTCCCAACATATCATCATTTATTTTGGTAATCTTGGTATCAAATTTATCATATGAGACTTTTATCTCATTGCTTATCTCTTTCCTTATTTCTTCTCTGAACTCTCTAAGAGCTTCCAAATTCTGTTCCCTTGATTCTCTAAACATTTCCAACAAAAATTCTTTTGTTACAACATCTCCACTAGGGGGCATAGAAGGTGGGGGCTGTGACTTTGTGCCAGGTATGGGAGAAGCAGATTTAGGAGGTAATTTCGCAGGATTCGACTTTGAAGCCATAATATCTTTGCTTCAAGCACTTAACAAATCACTATGCCAAGAAGAGAAAAAAAAATTCTCCCTTTTTTGCCAAGAATTTTACGGAGGATTTCAAAGAGCTGGCATTACGCCAAAACAGTTCAACAAAACAAAACAAAAAACAGAGAAAAGCCCTGTTCGGAATGTCTCTGGGTCAACAAAGGGCCTTTGAAAATTTTTAATTAGATAAGGAAGTCTCTTCAAAGGGAATAATTAGAAAAGCTGATTAGAAAAGCTGCCGGAATGTATCATCATTGCAAATACAAAGGCTGGAGAATCGCCATCTTTAAAAAAAAAAAAAAAATTGACACTGAAGCTTGAGTTTCTAAAAAAACAGACGTAAAGTTCTCAAATATGAGCTCTGCTTGTATTAATTTCATAAGAAAAAAAATAATTTCATTAATTTGTCCTAAGGGGGGGTCTTGGCCTTGTGCCGTTAATACAGCAGAGAAATCTGGCCGGAGATGACTCAGCTTAAACCCCCCCCCTCGTTTGCAGCAGAAAAAAAAAGCCACAAACTGCAAGGAAGAGTTCTTACCAGCTGAGACGCTCACTACAATCTTCTTATCTGAAGTTTGAGTTATCTAAAGGGTGTTTAATTAGATAACGAACCAGAAATCTGGGAGCGGCTCAATTAAGCCACTGCCGACGGCTAAGTTCCTCCCTGGAAGTCCAATTGGGCTTGCTCTTGATGTACCTATCTCCCAGCTGTGTCACGACAGCCCTGCCTGTGCTGCTAGAGGCAGTAGCCGGGTTGGTGGTGGAGTTCCCCAGACTAATGATACTGGGGGACTTTAATCTGCCATCTCTTGGTGAACACTCAGATGGGGCACAGGAGTTCATGGCTTCCATGACAACCATGGATTTGACCCAGGTAGTTCAGGGTCCAACTCATAGAACAGGACACACGCTTGACACGCTGCCCTCTCAGGGCAGTGGAGACATGATCTTGAGTTAAGGGGAATAGAGACCTCGCCCATTTCATGGTCAGATCACTCCTTGCTGAGGCTTGACTTTAGGACGCTACTCCCCCATTGTAGGGAGGTGGAGCTGATTAAATGATTCCGCCCCAGGCGCCTGATGGACCCGGAGGGATTTCAGAGGGAGCTTGGAGAGATACCTGACTCCCTTGTCTGCCATCCGACCGAGTCTTTGGTCGCTGCCTGGAACGTTGCGGCGGCTGAGGCACTGGATCGGATTGCGCCTTTGAGGCCTCTCCGTGGCAGTGGATCCAGGAGGGCACCTTGGTTTACCGAGGAACTCCGGGAGATGAAGTGCCAAAATAGATGCCTAGAGCGACGCTGGAGGGCTAGTAACTCTGAATCTGATTGATCACTATTAAGAGCCTTTATCAGGACTTACTTAGTGGCGATATGGGCAGCAAAATGTACACATTTTTCCACTCTTATTGCGTCCGTGGAATCTCACCCAGCTGCCCTGTTTAGGGTGACCTGCTCCCTCCTGAAAGGTGAGGAGGCGGGGGAACCCCTGCAGGAAAGAGCTGAGGAGTTCGTTCAGTTTCTGTCAGATAAAATCACTCAGATTCGGACAGACCTGGACTCCGTTAGGCAGTACCAGCCGAGTTGCCGAGGGTTAGTCTTAATCGGATTTTCTGGGATGAGTTCGAATTTGTCACCCCTGAAGAAGTGGACAAGGCCATGGGAGCAATGAATGTCTCTACCTGTTTACTGGACCCGTGCCCCTCCTGGCTGGTTTCAACCAGCAGAGAGGTGACACGAGGCTGGCTCCAGGCGATTGCTAACGCATCTTTGCAGGAGGGATCTTTCCCGCAACCATTAAAGGAAGCAGTGGTGAGACCCCTCCTCAAGAAGCCTTCCCTGGACCCAGCTATTTTGAAAAACTATCATCCTGTCTCTAACCTTCCTTTTTTGGGGAAGGTTGTTGAGAAGGTGGTGGCACTTCAACTCCGACGGACCTTGAATAAAACGGATTATCTAGACTCCTTTCAGTCTGGTTTCAGGCCTGGGTACAGCACGGAAACCGCTTTGATCGCCCTGACCGATGATCTCTGGCGGGCCAGGGATAGAGGACATTCCTCTATCCTGGTGCTTCTTGACCTCTCAGCAGCCTTCGATACCATCGACCATGGTATCATTCTGCGATGCCTGGGGGAAGTGGGAGTGAGAGGCACCGTTTTATGGTGGTTCTCCTCTTACCTCTCTGACAGGTCACAGTCGGTGTTGGTTGGGGACAAAGGTCGACCCCTAGGCCCCTCAAATGTGGTGTGCCACAGGGTTCGGTCTTGTCCCCCCTCCTATTTAACATCTACATGAAATGGCTGGGTGAGATCATGCAACAGCACGGGGTAAAGTACCACCAATATGCAGATGATACTCAACTGTATCTTTCTGCCCCATGCCAACTCAGTGTAGCGGCGGACATGATGTGCCGATGCCTGGAAGCTGTTAGGATCTGGATGGGGGTGAACAAACTTGTGCTCAATCCCGATAAGACTGAGTGGCTTTGGATGCTGCCCCCGAAGGACAGCCTAGACAGTCCATCCTTAACCCTGGGGGGTGAAAATTTACACCCCTCAGAGAGGGTCCGCAATTTGGGGGTCCTCCTGGATTCGCAGCTGACACTGGAACATCATCTATCGGCTGTGACCAGGGGGGCCTTTGCCCAGGTTCACCTGGTGCACCAATTGCAGCCCTATTTGGATCAGGAGGCACTTCAAACTGTCACTCATGCCCTTGTCACCTCAAGGCTGGATTATTGCAACATGCTCTACATGGGGCTACCCTTGAAAAGCGTTCGGAGACTGCAGCTAGTCCAGAATGTGGCCGTGAGAGCAATATTGGGTGCACCGAGGTACACCCATGTTACACCTATCCTCCGCGAGCTGCACTGGCTACCAATTGGTCTCCGGACGCAATTCAAGGTGTTGGTTATTACCTTTAAAGCCCTACATGGCTTAGGGCCAGCGTACCTTCGAGACCGCCTACTGCCACATACCTCCCAGCGGCCAGTAAGATCCCACAGATTTGGCCTCCTCCAGATGCCATCAGCCAGACAGTGTTGGCTGGCGGGCCCCTGGAGGAGAGCCTTCTCTGTGGCTGCTCCAACTTTTTGGAATCAGCTACCCCCAGAGATCCGGAGCATACCCACTCTCATGGCCTTCAGGAAAGCTGTAAAAACCTGGCTGTTCCGGCAGGCCTGGGGCTGTTGACCTCATTGTGGAGGTCCAGCCCCAATTAGAATGAATGCATGTGGTTTTGTGATTTTTTTTTCTCCTTTCTTTTTCTTCTTTTTTTTGTAAGCTGCCCGGACTCCTTCGGGATTGGGCGGCATATAAATTTTGATAATTAAATTAAATTAATCACTGCACCTAATGGAATTTGGATGAAGTTTGTCCTTAGCAACTTGCAGTCTCAAACTATTCAGGTAATCTTGGTTCAAAGAGCAAAACTGAAGCTATTCATTTAAAAGCTTATTTCTGGGGAAGGTTGAAAGGTCTAGGGTTCTGAAGATGACAGATAATGGCAGACTAGCTACCTGACAAAATGGATTTGGTTTACCTGTGGAATAGCCATACCCATGATTGTGAGTGTGGAATTCCCAAAAGGCAGTTTGTGTGGATGTTGATTACCTCGATCTGTTCTTCCCTGCTAGGTATTTATTTCCTGATCTTACCTATTTCTAGATCTATGATAAATATGCTATGTATGGTTTTATTTGTTTGTTTGTTTGCAGGTCTTTTGTAGGTCCAACTTTAGGTGGCTTCTTAAATGAGAAACTGGGTTTTGAATGGTCTGCAGCTATACAAGGAGGATTCACATTGTTAAGTGTATGTATACTAACATGATTTATTCATTTTTTATTACATTTAAATATGAAATGTCACAAGTATACTAACAATTGCTTTCTTTGAAGGGACTAGCAGCTGCAATTTATTATACCTATGAAGCCATGCAAAGGAAGAGGTACAGTGAAGTTTCATTCTTTTTCTTAAAATTTGATGAAAGGAGAATACTTTGTTACTGATTCTTATTTAGACAACAACAAAAAAATAATGCCAGTTTTTGTTAGCTCTTCTGTGTTTTTCCTGAATTAATTGGCTGACTTTTCCTTTTAACAGATATCAGCCGTTCAAATAGTATTGTGAACAACATGCCAAGTGGTCCCTTTATTTCAATGTTTGCTTTTAAATAACACATTAAATTAAACCAAACTAATCACAGAAAAATATCTGCATTGTTTAAATATTCACCTTGAGAATGTTTGTATATCATAATCCCCGTCGCACAGTTGCAAATAGCTGTTCCATATTCACTGCTGGTGCCTACAAGCAAAAATGTAGCTATTTAACTATTAAGTAATGGCTTGTTTTAATTATATTTTAAGTCTCTCATTCCAGAAAAGTTTAAAACCAGATTTGAACTTAAATGGCCAAATATACAGTATCTATTTTTATTTGATTCATATAATGGTCACTGTTACATGATTCTAGGCAATTTAACAATAAAATGCACAAAATACATGAAATAAAAAATAAAAATGAAACAGCTAGCAGCCAGGCATCATCCAACCAATCATCCACGGAGCCAGGAGAAAGGCTATATCCCATGCCCAGAGGGGTCTAGTATAACTCGCCATGGCCAACTCACCATGCCAACATGCCACAGCCAACTTGTTGTCCGACAACTTTCCACAGAGTTACACTAATATCGAAGAACTTTTAGAATAGAATCATTAAAGGAAGTATGCCAAAGGAGGGACAGAATGAAAATAAATAATAAAAGTTAATTTTTAAAAATGACTTTAAATACTTGTTGAATTGTCTACAGCGAGTTGTCTTATGGTGAGTTGGCCTTGGCGAGTTGTCCCACAGTGAGTTGGCCGTGATGAGTTAGCCAGAGAGAATTGGCAGTAGCAAGTTGTCTGTGGCGAGTTAACTGCACAAAGTGCCCCATTCCGTGCCCAGAGACCTAGGCATGGACTTTACAAAAAGCAGGGATGGTGGTCAATCTAATTTCAGGGGTGATGATATTCCAAAGGGTGGGGATCATGGCAGAAAAAGATTGTCCTTCTGGTCCGTGCTAGCTAACACTGCTAAGGATATGGTACTCAGAGCATGCCTCTCCTGCCAGATCTGATAAGATGATTAGATACCACTGGGGAGAAACATAAGTAACCCAGTCCCAAGCCATGAAAGGTTTTAAATGTGTCAGACAGCACTTTGAATTGTACCCAAATGCACACCAGAAGCCATTGCAGCTCCTGAAGCAATAGTCTTAGATGGGCTAATTAACTGGCACCAGTAACTGCCCAAGTCCCTTCTCTATGCACCAGTTGAAGTTTCCAAATACTCTTCAAGGACAGTCCCATATAAAACAATTTGCAATAGTCAATCTGGAGGTCACAAAGGCAGGAGTGACTGTGAACAGGGCCCCTCAGTCCATGAACAGGTGCAATTGACGCACAACCTGAAATTGTGCAAAGGCCTTTCCTAGCCACAGCTGTCACCTGCTCTTGGAGCAGAGCTGCAAATGCAGGAAGACCTCCAGATTGTGCCCAGGGTCTGTTTGAGGTACCACCTAATACAAAGCCAAATATGAAAGGGTCCTAAGAAGGAGGTCCAAAAACCCAGAGCCACTCAGTCTGGTTTGGGTTGTGCTGAAGCCTACTGTGCCCCATGTAGGCCCCATAACTTCCAGACACAGAGAGAACTTCTACAGGACACCCAGAATATAGAACTGAGTAATATCATCAGCATGTTAATGATATCTCACCTAATCTGTTAAATGACCTCACCCAGTGGCTTCAAATAGATATTAAACAGGAATGTACTAAGCTCTGCGGCACCCCACGAAGTAGGGTCTGTGGGCTGGATCCCTTCTCCCCTATCAACACTAATTGAAACCAATCCCAGAGGAAGGAAGACATCATGTCTTCTGCCCTCAACTCCTGGAACCAGTCCAGAAGGATGCCGTTTGTTGGTATCGAAAGCCGCTGAGACGTTAAGAAGAGCAAGGATGGATGTGCCACCCCTATCCCACTCCTGCCAGAGGTCATCCAACAGACGCACCCACACCCATCCTGCTCCCTCCAGAGGTCATCTATCAGTGTGATCGATGCTATTTCAGTCCCATACCCAGGCCTGAATCCTGATTGAAAGGGATCCAGATAAGCCACTCCTTCCAGAGTCCTGTGAAGCTGCCACATAACACCTTCTTTACAGCAGTGCTCCTTTCTGGGTTTCCCACATAAATCAGACAAAAGAAAAAAATTGTAGCTACCTGTGAGTGGACTCTGTAAAGCAATGTCATTGTTTTTGCAGCCAGTTTCCACAGTGTAATACAATTCATTTATTGGTTTACGCAAAATAAACATGCCCAATTATGAGAAAAGTGTGCATGTATTGCCTCTTTGTCTTTGTAGTGTCCAATATGCTGAGAACATTTTTTTTCCTTTTCATTTTGCGTAGGTCCCATCCTGGAATCCATCTTGGTTCAGAGCAAGAAAGGACTCTTTTATTGAATGAATGAGATATTTTTCTCATTGCCAGTGAAATCTAACTTCATTTTGCATAATGTGCAAAAAGACCAAGGAAAAGTCATGAAATGTAGTTCTTTCAAAATCCACCATCACAATCTTTGGATTATAAAAGCATTAGCCTCTCTAATTAGACAATAACATGCCATTTTATTATTAGAGAAGCCATTCCAGTTTTAGCCTTTTTTTTCATGTCTCTAGTGGTCTTCTGAAAAAGTTGCACTGGAAAAGACTGTCCAAGAGATTTACAGGGTAAAAGTGTTTTGCACAAAAGGTGACTTTTATACTTTGATATAGGGATACGCACAAAAAATGCAAACCAATAAAGTATTATTTCAAATGATCCTATTTTGGCTTGGTCAGTTCACTGGGTGTTGATATGGAACTGCATTCTGTACATGCATTTGTATCTTTCCTTTTTAAAGACACTCTCTGAAAGTCAATATCAAGACAGAAGAAACAGAAAGCGTACATCAGTGTCGGTTGCTAACCGGTTTGCTTGTGCTCACACGTGCGCAACACTTCTGTGCATGCGCAGAAGTGTCTGGGTGAGTGAGTGGAGCCTCTTGCCCCCCACTACTGGTTCGGCTGAATTGGGCCAAACTGGAAGCAATCCACCTCTGCCGTACATAGTGTTATATATGCAAATGTTCCCTGTTACCAGCTCTCTGATTGGCTGGTCATTTGACAGTTGCTTTGGGCTCGAGTATAAATACCCTGACAGTTGCAGGGACGTTTTGAATCGCTTGTCATCTCGCAATAAACATCTTACTCTCTGAATCCATGGCTCCTGCGTCTTTCCCTCACACAACACATATTTAAAACTGGCGACGAGGATGGGATCGCGATTCCGCAGAGCCTGGAATAAGAATAAAACTAAACAATAAGCCAGTCGCAACGCAACCAAGCAAACGCGAACAGAAAATACTTTGAAGACCTGTCAGAGCTGCAGCAGCAGTTGCCACTGCCTCAGGTTTCGCCTCCAATCAAGCCAACCTGAGTAGATCCACAGGCACGGACTCCTTCAGTCAAAGGGACGGGCAACCTATGCTTAACCTTGGCTGGAGCCGTCGCCTCTGCTCAGGGACGAGCTACGAATCGCGTTGGCTCAACCGTGGCTGAAGCTGCCTGTCTGCCTGCCTCTCTGCCGAGAAGATCTACCAGACACAACTTTAGAGACTGTCCGGTCTACTGTTTGCTACTGTTACAAACGGTATTGTTGCAATAAACAGATACTGTTGCCTAAGAAGCTGCCTGCAATAAACGGTTACTGTTGCCTAAGAAGTCCACCTGCATTACAAAGCTGCCTACCTCCCAAGGCCACCTGCCTTACAAAGCTGCCTGCCTCCCAGCTCCACCTTCTGCAAGGTTTACACGCTGACTCCACTGCTGACCAACAACCGGGAGAAGCGAGGCCTGGCGCTGGACGGGAAGCTGAAGCACGAGGACACCAACCTGCCTCCAAAAAAACCAAAGTTACCGACAGGCTTGGACTTTCTTTGCACACAAAGCAAATAACTGGGGGGGGGGAAGGAGTGTTATATATGCAAATGTTAGAGGAGTGTTGAGTATGCAAATAACTGGGGGGAAGGAGTGTTATATATGCAAATGTTCCCTGTTACCAGCTCTCTGATTGGCTGGTCATTTGACAGTTGCTTTGGGCTCGAGTATAAATACCCTGACAGTTGCAGGGACGTTTTGAATCGCTTGTCATCTCGCAATAAACATCTTACTCTCTGAATCCATGGCTCCTGCGTCTTTCCCTCACACAACACATATGCAACTGTCAAATGACCAGCCAATCAGAGAGCTGGTAACAGGGAACATTTGCATATATAACACTCCTTCCCCCCAGTTATTTGCATACTCAACACTCCTCTAACATTTGCATATATAACACATACCAAAGCTCATAGAGTCAAAGAACTCTATGGAAGCTTAGACTTCCAAAAGTGCAGCAAATGTTTGACATGAAGTGCATACTTAAATCACAGCCTTTGGCTTGCAAACGTCTACTACTTCTTTGTATCGGCAACATAGAGCATATTTTGCTCATTTGAAGAGGGGTGCAAATGCCCATTAGTCAGATGTATTTGCAGTACTGTAGGTGCTTGAAGCTCGTTCCTCCATCATTTTTATTTTCATTTTTATTATTTCTTTTTCTTTCGTTGTAAGCCGCCCGGAGTCCTCCGGGATTGGGCGACCTATAAATCGATTAAATAAATAAATAAATAAATAAATAAATAAATAAATAAATAAATCCTTTCACAGTCAATGATTGGGGGTGAGGGGCATTATAGTGTTGAACTAATCTACTCCAGTATCCATTAACTGAAGGATGTTTGAGAAGATAAGCAGTAAAGGCAAGCTTTGTTTTAAAATGAAATGCTTGTGATTGTGTGTGTGTGTGTGAGAGAGAGAGATCTACTAGGCATCTTGTTGGTACTCTTAGTACTTATCATGCACCACTTAACTGGAAAATTAATTTCTCTAAGTGAGCAAGCAAGTTTCAGTTCAAGGGAAAGAAATGATATTCATGTTAAAGGGTTCTAACTTGAAAAAAAGGGCGCCATGGCTTAGCAGTTAAAAGCGCTGAGCTTGTCAGATGGAAAGCTGACAGCCCAAGTTTGAGACCCATGCAATGGGGTGAACTCCTGTTACTTACCCCAGCTCCTGCAAACCTAGCAGTTCAAAAGCATGCAAATGCAAATAAATAAATTGGTACCACTTTGGTGGGAAGGTGATTGTGTTCCGTGCACTTTGGTGTATAGTCACGCTTGGCCAGATGACCACAGAAGGAAAAGAGGAAAAGATTTTTTTTGTCAATGGAATTAATGAGAAGAAACGGTGGTGGATAATATTTATTGCCCACATGAGTTACCCACATGGATTGTCCCATGGCGAGTTGTTCCATGGTGTGTTGGTCACAGGAAGTTGTCCGAATTGGCTGCAGTAAGTTGTCCCATTCTGCAAAAACAAAGCTCTCAGACGTTAGTAGTTTCTTTAACTTAAGGACTCTCAGAACAAATATTTTGCTCAGCCATGCTTTCATACCCTCTATAATTAATATTCTGATATAGATAAGCCTTCCTTAGAATTGATTTAGAAATTTGTTTTCAGATCTATCCAGGAATCAAACTACCAACCATTGGTGGGCTGCTGCCAGTTCGGACCGGTTCAGGCAAACTCGTAGTTCCAACCAGTGGCTGGGCCCTCCCAGTTGCCCTGGCACTATCATGTCCTATATAATAATCACTGGTTTTTCAATGCTGTGCGGCAGTGGTGGGTTGCAGGTGGTACGGGCGTACTAGTGTGTGGCGGGAACACTGGGTACTGTTCCAGTATGGTATTCCGGAGGGCCCACCTGCCCGCCCACCCTCCTTACCTGTATTTGAGCTCTTCAGCACTTCCGCACATGCGCGCGGAGCATACGGTGCCTGCGCGACGATCCGCCGAGCAGCTGGAGTGCCGCAGAGGCATTGCAGGAGGTAAGCACACATGTGCGTGCTGTGCATGTGTGCGCATGTGCTACATGCATTCATGTGGCGGATGCTGGATCGTGTTGCATCATACCAGTTGCAACCGGATACAAAACCCACCACTGCCGTGCGGGCTCACATTTTTGGTGGTGGGTGAACCGGTTGTTACCATATGTGATGCCCAACTCTGCTACTAACTCAAGTTAGGACTTAATTCCTAGGAAATGAATTCAGTGTCTTTGATTGTCTAAGGCTCTAAGCTGTAAAGTGAAGTCTGGATTGTTGATGGGTGAATATTTTAAGCTATTTCAGTCAGAAATGATTTTTGTTTGGTTTTGGGATAGTTGAAATATTTTAATTCTGTAGCTGAGTTTGCCTTATTGTATATAATATGTAACATATAGGGAATTCTTTCTTACATTTAGTCAACCAAACTTTTTTGAATTTATAATGTTAATTTTGCTGTTGCTGTGTATTCCACAAGTTGGGTTTCCCAGTCTGGATATTGTCAGAAAAGAATCTATTTTCCAAAGTGGGGATACATTTTCCTCGTGGCTATAAATGGTTATCTCCATAAACTGTGATATTCAAGTTTACATCTATTGAAGTATAGGTAAGAACAGCTAATATATAGATTAGGCAACACTACGAATTTTGCACTTTGTAAAATATTATTGTTGTATGAGCTGTTCTGCTACTGAACTTTATATTGATGCATCTTATTGTTGTATTTGCAAATATACTATGTATATTTGCAATCAACTTTTCATTAATAACATGGTAAAAAGTGGCCTAAATCAGGGGTTCCCAAATGTGGCTGGTTGAGAAATTCTGGAAGCTGAAGTTACACATCTTAAAGTTACCAAGATTGGTAACCCCTGGTGTAAAATGATACAAGTGTTTTATTGATTGATAATTGACCAACTGACCATAGCCATGAAGGCTCATGAAAGCTATATATTAAATTGAAGAATATTGAGGGGAGCCTCTTGGGGCTCCTCTTCAGGACCTTGTGCCATTTAATATTTTTTACTAATAAACTGAATAAAAGGATTCAGGGGGTGATTATCAAATTTGCAAGACATAAAATTAGAAGTAGCTACAGCTTAAAAAAGAAAAGTTTAAAAACATATAGCCAGGCAGAACAAGCAGGATAATAGTTAAGAGAGAAAAATGTCAAGTCTACATCAGGGAAAAAAAAAGATTAAAGATTGGGTGGATTAGTAGAAATTATAAAAAAGATCTGGATGTCCTGGGTGCTAAAAAGACAAATACTATTTGAGTGTATTAACATGGTTATAAAGGCCAGATTGTATGAGGTAACTTCCACACTTCATCCTGACTTGTTCAGATGGATCCCACTTGGAAAGCTCTGCCAATTTTGGACATTGCAGAAACTACTCCAGGGAAGAGCTATTAAGATAACAAGTAGTGGTATTCAAAAAAAAATTTACTGCCAGTTCTGTGGGTGTGATATGGCTTGGTGGGTATGGTAGAAAAAGGATACTGCAAAATTCCCATTCCCTCCCCACTCCTGGGGGAAGGATACTGTAAAGGATGGAGTGAGCTCCCATCCTTCGCTCCAGCTCCTGGTGTGGACATGACACTGGGTATCCCCAACCTGGACTTTCCCTGGACAGCAGTGGTGTCACTGGCTAATCCTTTCAATCCAGAAGCACTTCAATGCTTTTGACATGAGTGCGATGTGATCATTTATTGATGACTGGAAGTTTCTTATGGACTTTTTGCATAAAAATGAAAAAAAACCTTGTGATTTATAGCTTTGATTATTAGGACAGATAGATTATAGAAAGAAGAAGAATATGTTGTAATTTTAAAGAATTTGATATTTCTAACTTTTATATAACTTATAGAAGAAAAACTGTTTTAGAAGCATTTTGTGTGGGGTTGGGTGCATTTCTGAGAATGAGAATCTTAGAATGTCACCAAGTATCTGTAAAGCAGGTTTTGTAACCTTAACCAAAAAAGACTTTATTGATAAGAAATACATTAAGGGGACAAACAAAGATTATTTTCGAGCCTACCAGAAAGTGTGCCAGAAAGGAAGCTGCAATCAGAAAGTCATCAAATGTTGAAAACTGGATCCTGGAACCATGAGCACTTGGTAACTAATGTCATCAGATGCCTCTTTAGACCTTGCCAAACTTTCAAGCAGAATTTCTTTATAGTACCTGTCGTAGCTGGGGATTGATTTTTTATTTTATTTTATTCTTTTTATTTATTTTTTCTTGAGAACAGTAAGATAGTTGTTGTATTTTGTTCATGAAAACACTTGTTGCATTTGTTTTACTGTCTCCTATCTGGTGAGTTTCTTGTACATGTATGATGCTAAGTCAAAGTTATTAATTATGATTTGCTGAATAAGCCACTTTAAAAAAGA
Source organism: Thamnophis elegans (assembly GCF_009769535.1). Lineage (NCBI taxonomy): Eukaryota > Metazoa > Chordata > Lepidosauria > Squamata > Natricidae > Thamnophis > Thamnophis elegans. The sequence continues at coordinate 43,580,000 of NC_045544.1, read as the reverse complement.
GCAGCAAACCACAAAAAGGAGCCTATTAGCAAAAGGGGGAATCCCCCCCCACCCTGCAAAAGTGACTCTGGAGAGAAAGGAAGGTTACTGAAATCTAGTATGTACTGGCTTAACAGACCTCTTATACATTTCTTATTATCTCTGATAACTTTTTTAGAAAAAGTTATGTTTTTGATCAGATTGCGGAATACAAAGTAATTGGTTGACTTCTTCTATCAAGAATGGGGAATTTCCCAGTTACAGTGTCAGGTAGTTCAAACTGACTTCATTTCAGGAACTGAATGCTGCCTTTGTCTCTTCTAATATGTTTCTTAATAAAGATATTTCTACTTTCAGGAAGTTTGGGTACAAAGTATATAATGTGGTAATCACTGTGTTTAGCAATCTACTCTTCCTCTAGAGTAGCTGGTGATGTAACAGGTAAATTGTCACTCACCAAATAACCCCATCCCTCCCTTCTTATTAAGCTAAACAGACTTCCCATTTGGTATCAGTCTGAGCCAGAATCTGGCTCTGCAAGCATGGTTGCCTTCCAGCCTCACTTTTGGGTTGTCTTCCTGACTGGGGCTATTCTTGGGGCCTCTGCTGTGGAAACATTCCTTGCTGCCGTCTATGAGCATGCTGTTATACTTACAGGACCCACCCCCAAACTTGTCTCTCCAGAAGAAGCCCTGAACTTAATGAACAGAAATCTAGACATCTTAGAAGAAGCCATCAAGACAGCTGCTGAACAGGTACAACAGATGCAGGGATAGTAAGTTCCACCTTCTTTGTTCTTGGAAGCAGTGGAGTCTCTTAACTGAACTGGCATTCTTCTCTTTTCTTTTTGTAGGGAGCCCGTATCATTGTGACCTCTGAAGATGGCATTTATGGGTGGGTCTTTACTCGGGAAACAATTTATCCTTATCTTGAGGATATACCAGATCCTGAAATAAACTGGATTCCATGCAATGATCCAGAAAGGTAATCTCATCAAATCTAAGTAGAATCTCCTTGAAGGTAGAGAGTCACTTTGACTAGTGTGATTGGTTGCATATAAATTTAATAAATGAGCTTGATATACAAAGTAGTATAATGAGTCTTGGTTACTTCTCCATTCTTATAGTGAACTAACAGTGGGTTTTTCTAATGCTTTTGTACGCATACAACAGTGATTCCAATTTGTATTTGTACTGTAAGGGTAGAATTATCGTTGGTTGGATAATTAAGAATTGCCACACAACTTTATTTACCTCATATATAAAATATTATATTATGCTTTTCTTGGATTTTGTTTGAATAAAATTCCACATGCAATTAGAAAATGCTGTTAAAATGTGAGTTTTGCCAGTGATTCCTGGTGAAATTTGATTTTTCATTTTATAAAAACCTTTCTGAATTTAATTTATTAAAGCTGGGTTCTTTGGGAAGTATATTGCCATGATTAAACAAGTCTCTGAGAGAAAATGTTCATACACATTTTGCGGATTTCTTTTATTAGTTTATGTTGAGAATTATGGAGTTCTAAAAATATTGTTCCAGACTGAATTGTTAAGTAAACTTGCCTCTCCATATTTCTGTCACTAGGTGGCAATATAGCAATAGCTTTCCCCATGTAATGTAGTTATATTTTAAATTCCTTGTTTTATTGCGCTTTTGTATATCTGAGAGCACAATTCTCTGTAAAAAATCAAGTTAATTTCCTTTGGGGAAGTGCTGCCCTGTCTGAATATTATGACCCAAGCATATACAGAGCTAAAAAAATGTTTTCTGAACAAACAACATTCCTTTCTTGGTGGAATTCACCTTATGCCTGCGATATCCCATCCAGCCCGTAGACAACAGATCAGGATCCACTGGACTTCTGGATTGACTCTGGGTTGAAATATGTGGATATTATCAGCAGAGATGTTAGCCCCACTAGGTAGACCAGACCATCAAATCAACTCCGCAAGAAAGTTTAGGATACTTTAATTCAGGGGTGTCAAATTTGTGCCCATGGGCCGAGTGCGTCACATGCTGGCCATGCCCACCCTTGGTTTTGCAAAGCGGGGGGGAGTCCTGATATGTCACGTGACACCGCTGTGATGATGCGGGTGTGGCACCCCTGCTTTAATTGATACTGGCTATAATAATAGAATCTTGCAAATCTAATTGATCTGTACCACCTTCCTCTTCTTTCACTCCAGTGCAGTGGGGATATCTGCTTATACAATTTCCAGATATCATCTGGACATTCTGATGAAAAATATTTCATCCCCTTTTGCCTAAGCAACAGCTTCTGCCTAGCTTCATCAAGTTTATCTTCATTACTTTCCATACCACTGATTCAATCCAAAGCAATGGGTAGCCACTTCCAAGAATTTTATGGAAGTATGGGTGATATGGACCATCTTTAAACTGAGCAAACTTCTGTTCCCTGCCACCCACCAACTGCCGTTACCTACTTAGAACAGATCAGAATTATTGTAGAGAAATACTCCGAACTCTTTCAGCCAATCAAAAGGATCCCATGTTCAATGGAATCAAACCAGAAGTTGTTTGGGAAAGGGCATATTTTCCCAGTCTACGTTTTGAAAAATGTCATCCACCAAAACAATTGAACCTTTCTCCCTCTGATGCCCTGGTCTGAACTGAGATGTGTAAGGAGTCCAAACAATTTATTCCCTTTAGGTAGGGGTGAAATTCAGCAGGTTCTGACAGGTTCTAGAGAACTGGTAGGGGAAATTTTATGTAGTTCATAGTACCGGCAAATACCCCTTCTGGCTGGCCCCAGAGTGGGGTGGGCATGGAAATTTTGCAATATCCTTCCTCCAGGAGTGGGGACGGAATGGTGATTTTGTAGCATTCTTCCCCTGCCACACCCACCAAGCCACGCCCACAGAATTGGTAGTAAAAAAAATTAAAATTCACCACTGCCTTTAGGGCACTCTGTAATTCAAGTCCTACCACGTTTCCAGCAGTCTTTCCTAGAAAAAAGTGTGGGACAGTAATTGTCCAGTATAGCTGAACCCAGAGAAGTTCTTTTCATCAGGGGCCAATCCACTGCCATCTTCATCTTGATGAGTAATATGATCCCCTCTCCTAATGGGGTATCGATACCTCCTAGACCCAGCTGCTCCTCCCTCCCCAGCCTCCTGAAGAAGCTAAAAGGACTGTTTATCCAAGCCAGAGTGTTAAATATTCATTAAGTAGTTTACATACAGTTCCTAAAAGGGGCTGGCAACAACTCTACTGTGTCCTGATTGGCTAGGACGCAGTAGAGGCTGTTGCTAGCCGCAAGTCTTCTCTGATTGGCCGGGGTACTGCGTCAGCGGTTGCTGCCCAGTACCCGGCCACTGATTGGTTAAAGAAATAGATACTTTAGATATAAATACCTTGGCGCGATGTGTTCGTATTTGAATCGCTGTCACTTCGTTCGTAGTTCTAATAAATCTGTTCTAGTTGGAAACCCTGGCTTCTGCGTCGTCCCTTCCTCCAGAATTCAAAACTGGCGACGAGGATGGGATCCAGCAATTCCCGCAGTGCCTAGGGTAATAGCGAGAGAAGACGCTTAGCCAGCCGTCCGAGCCACAACCTCAGCCGGCACGCAAACGCTGGTGGAAGCCAAGAATTTTTTTTTCTGTTCAATTCTTCTCTCCGCTCCGTGCCACATCCTGCCACCATGGCATCGGCACTACCACCTTTTGCTCCTTTCGGTTCAGCCGGAGAAACCTGGGAGGGGTTCATGGAACGCTTTGAGTGTTATCTCATTGCGTCCAAGAACCACGGCCAACCCGAAGAGGAGAAGTGTAGTTTTTTCCTGTCCTGCTGCGGACCTGCGATGTTTGCCTCAGCCAGAGCCCTGGCCACCCCGAGGCCAGCCTACAAGCTGGGGTGGGACAACTTAATGGCGAAGCTTAAAAGCCACTGCGCTCCCACTCCATCGAAAATCGCACGCCGATTCGCATTCCGCCGCCGAGTGCAGAAGCCGTATGAATCAATTAGCCAATTCCTAGAATCGCTGCGAACAACGGCCGCTCAGTGCGATTTTTCCAACTTAGAAGAAAATTTGGTGGAGCAGTTCGTCTGTGGAGTGCGCGATGTCAACCTGCGAAGCCGTATGTTCCGCCATCAGGACATCACCTTACTCCAGGCCGTGGAGACTGCCAGAGCAGCCGAGCTCTCTGAGCAGTCCACGGCCGATATCGAGCAGCTACAAGTGGCTTCGCCTACCCAGACGCCTGCTGGCCCTCCATCGCAAACGAGCCTGGTCGATGAAATGCCACCCCCGGAGAACCCATCTGATGAAATCGTGGGGCAGCTTAGGGCACAGCCGAAACGCAAACCTCAACCGCAGTCGGCTGCACCTCCGGCAGCCAGCGCTCCTTGCCGTGGCTGTGGCGGTCGCCATGCCCGCACAGCCTGCCCTTTCCACAACACGATCTGCCGCCATTGCAACGGGCAAGGGCACATCGCTCGAGTTTGCCGGGCCTCTCTGCCTGCCCCATCCTTCCTGCAACCCGCTGTCCAGCCCCAAGCGCAGCCACGCCGCCAACCGCCACGGCCCGCTCGGCGGGCTGAAGTCTGCTACACCATCTATCAGCCGCAAGCCTCTGACTGCTCTGTTAGCCAGGCCTCCGCCGGAGCCCGGAAGGTCGCTACCTCGGTCCAGCTGGAAGGTCAGCATTGCCGGATGGAGGTGGACTCCGGCTCCTCCCGTTCTCTGCTGTCCTGGGCTCTTTTCTCCCGCCTCTGCCCCACGGTCTCCCAAAGCCAGCTCCTGCCTGCTGAGACCACCTTAAGGGACTATCAGGGGAACCTCATCCCCACCTTAGGCTCTTTCCCCATTTCTGTCTCGTATGGCCCCTTCAAGGGGAAATTGCCCATACTGGTAGTTAAAAATTCCCTCCCTGCCCTCTTAGGCCTGGATTGGTTCCCTGCCCTGGGTCTGTCAATAGGGGGGGGTGCACCGGGTTGTCTCTTCCTCCCTAGAAAGCGTCCTGGTGGAATTCGCGGACGTTTTTGACGGCCAGCTAGGCTGTTATAAAGGCACCCCCATATCCCTCAGCCTCGACCCCCAGGTTGCTCCAATTCGGCTTAAGGCCCGCAGGGTGCCTTTTGCCTTAAGGGCCAAGGTCGACGCCGAGCTTGATAAGCTCCTGGCGCAGGGAGTCATCGAACCCGTAGATCACTCTCGCTGGGAGACCCCCATCGTTCTCCCAATCAAGCCGGTCGGGTCAGTGAGGATCTGCGCCGACTACAAGTCAACGATCAACCTGGCCCTTCAGGCAAACCCCTATCCAGTCCCTGTAGTGCAACACCTGCTCCATTCCCTGGGGCAGGGTTGCACATTTGCCAAACTGGATATGGCACAGGCCTATCAACAGCTCCCGGTGGATGACGATGCGGCGGCTGCCCAAACCATCGTCACCCATCGTGGGGCTTTTCGTTGCCGCCGCCTTCAATTCGGCGTTTCCGTGGCCCCGGGGATCTTCCAGAGCCTCATGGAGCGACTGCTCCATGGGCTCCCAGGTGTGGTCCCATACTTCGATGATGTTCTGATCGCTGCAGCCAGCCGCTCAGAACTCATCGAGGTACTAAGGAAGGTCCTCCTACGTTTTAGGGGCGCGGGTCTAAAATTAAAGCGCAGCAAATGTTTGTTTGCTGTTCCTAGGGTGGAATTCTTGGGCTTCTTGATTGATGCCCAAGGCATCCACCCCACGCCATCCAAAGTGGCTGCCATCAGAAACGCCCCTGCGCCCACCTCCAAGGCAGAGCTGCAAGCGTTTCTGGGACTTCTTAACTTCTACGCTCCTTTCATACCGCACAAGGCGTCACTAGCCGAGCCGCTGCATCGGTTGCTCGACCGATCCGCGGCCTGGCGCTGGGGGAGCTGCGAAGCGCATGCGTTCGCGGCTGTCAAAGAGACGCTGACGTCATCGGCAGTCCTGATTCAGTATAATGACAGGCTGCCGCTGACGCTCGCGTGTGACGCCTCCCCTTTTGGTCTAGGGGCGGTCCTGAGCCATGTCCTCCCAAATGGCTCGGAGGCCCCTGTGGCCTTTTACTCCCGGACACTCTCCTCAGCGGAGCGCAACTACAGCCAGATAGACAAGGAGGCTCTGGCTGCAGTGTCCGGGGTTAAGAGCTTCCACGACTACCTCTACGGTCGGCCTTTTACACTTGTCACTGACCACAAGCCTCTCCTTGGGCTTCTGGCAGGCGACAAGCCGACCCCCCCATCCTCTCCCCCCGCATGGACGGAGTTTCTCGCAGCGTATTCGTATACGCTGCTCTACCGTCCAGGCAAGCAGCTGGGGCACGCAGATGCCCTCAGCCGCTGCCCGTTGCCGGAGACTGACACCGCCCCCATGCCAGCCCTCTCCGTCCTCTCTATAGCGTCTTCCGGCCTCCCCATTTCGGCCGCGGACGTCGCGGCCTACACCAAGGCCGATCCAATTCTCTCCCAAGTCTGCTCTTGGGTCTTGAGAGGATGGCCTACGGACAAGGTGGCTGATGGCTTCCGGCCCTTTAAGGCCCAGCAAGCTGAGCTCTCCCTCCACGGGGGATGCCTCATTTGGGGGGATCGGGTTGTGATCCCTGCCGAGCTTCGGCCAAAAGTCCTGTCTCTGCTCCACAAGGACCACCCAGGCATAGCGCGCATGAAGGCATTGGCCCGCAGCTATGTCTGGTGGCCTCTGCTGGACACAGAGATAGCGGCCTACGTAGGCCGCTGCACCGCCTGTCAACTATCTAGGCCAAACCCCCCAGCCGGGCCTGCTCGAGAGTGGGAGGCTCCGAGAGGCCCGTGGTCGCGCCTCCACGTAGATTTCGCCGGTCCCTTCCACGGTCAGACCTTCTTGATCGTGGTGGATGCCTACTCTCGGTGGGTGGAATTGGTCCTCATGTCCTCCACCACAGCCGAGAGTACGGTCAGGGCCCTCCGGAGGTTGTTCGCAACCCACGGGTTGCCGGACGTCCTCGTTTTCGATAACGGCCCTCAATTTACCTCCACCACGTTTCAAGCGTTCTTGGCCGAGCAAGGGATCCGGCATGCGCCTACAGCACCGTACCACCCGGCCAGCAATGGCCGGGCAGAACGGGTGGTCCGTTCAGCGAAGGAGGCACTGGGCCGCATGGACCGGGGCGACTGGCAGTCGAGGGTGGCGGCTTACTTGCTGAGCCAACATTCCACCCCCTGCCCAACGACCAACAAAAGCCCCGCGGAGCTCTTGATGGGCCGGCGCCTGCGGACCCCCCTGGATAGGCTCCATCCACTCTATTCGGGGGAACAGCCGTGCAACCTGGGGGTTCCCCCTTCCCGTTCCTTTACACCGGGGGATCTAGTGTGGGTTCGATCTTTCACAGGAGAGCCCAAGTGGGTGCCAGCCGTTGTTATTGCCCTGACCGGTCCCTGTTCTTTCAGGGTCGGACTGGCCAATGGATCCGAGTGGAGGCGCCACTTGGATCAGTTAAGGAGGCGCCTCCCAATGGAGTCCGGAGAGTCTAACATTCAAAGTCCAGGCAACAGGACCGTACAACATCCAAGTTCTCAACCACAGGCCTTCACACATCCAGGCCTGGCCTACCGATCCACTCCGGACAGGGACGACTCCGCAGACAGATCTCAAACCGACAAGACTCAGCAATGGGCCTTCCCAGATTCAGGCCCGTCCTACCCCAGCGCCCCCTGTTGGGAAGCTCCACAAACTACTCAAGCCACCGCGGGGTGTTTCCCATTGGACACTCCTACCCCCATTGACTTCCCTCCAATGCCCTACGCTACCGTCGTCGACGCGCCACCCCGGCCCAGCCTACCTTTGGTGGTGAGCCCACCTTCTGGGCCTTTCCAAGATGGCGTCGCTCGGAGCTCCACTCCCTTCGGGGAGGAGCTACCACGAGCAGGTCCTCCTCCGCCGACAACTGCTGGAGAAATGAGAAGATCTGGGCGGGTCCGGCGCCGCCCCGCCTATCTAAAGGACTACGCATGCGCCATCACGGGCATGCGCAGATCTGGGGGGAAGGGGTGTTAAATATTCATTAAGTAGTTTACATACAGTTCCTAAAAGGGGCTGGCAACAACTCTACTGTGTCCTGATTGGCTAGGACGCAGTAGAGGCTGTTGCTAGCCACAAGTCTTCTCTGATTGGCCGGGGTACTGCGTCAGCTGTCAGCGTTGCTGCCCAGTACCCGGCCACTGATTGGTTAAAGAAATAGATACTTTAGATATAAATACCTTGGCGCGATGTGTTCGTATTTGAATCGCTGTCACTTCGTTCGTAGTTCTAATAAATCTGTTCTAGTTGGAAACCCTGGCTTCTGCGTCGTCCCTTCCTCCAGAATTCAAAACAGAGGTAACAGAGCTCACAAGAGAACATCCTATCTGCTTCATGATGGGGTAAAACAAATCCCTACCCAGGCACAGTCAAGAATTCAGTGAATTTGAGTCACTTTATTAATATAAGGTTATAGTAACACAACAGCAGACACTCCCTGTTTTGCACGGTTAGTCACTTACAGGCAGTGATGTGCTGCTGAATGTTTAAGAACCAGTTCTACTGGCTTCATCACCACTGCCAAACCCCTAACTGTGAAACAGCTGATTGGCACTCTAGGCATGGTGGCTGTGTGCCAAATTGGCTCAAAAGAAAAATTCCAGATACAAAACAGCTTCAGCACACCACTGTTACAATCCAAGCTGTATGGCACTAGTGAAACTCAACAACCTTCAAAAAAAAAACCCAGCTTGTCACCATTGTATCATTTACAGGGAAATATTTTATAGATAATATTAAGGAAAAGGTTGCCCTCAGTCAAGATGAGTAACTGAAGCTCAACAATTTGGATGAATATTTATAGCAAGGTCACAGCAGTTCTGTCTTAGGGCTGTCAGGAATGTTATGATATTAGTTAACTCTAGAATTCTGGTCAGCTGTGTCACCCAGAACAGGAGTGAAATACTACTGGTTCGGACTGGAGAACCAGTAGCATTTTGTACTACAGGTAGCAAAGCGAACCATAGCAGACTTCAGAGCATTTCACCCCTGACCCAGAAATATGGGTCTTGTAACTCTCAGGAATTCCTCCATCAGGACGGCCTGATGACTGAGACTAGAAATTCTCAGAATTGCCAATCTAGAATTACTGGCAGGCTAATGCAATGTTTCACCCAGTTAAAGATCATGATGAGAGTTTTAGTAGTATGTAGAATAATGTATACACTGTAAAATAATATACAAGCCTCAATCTTGATATATGTTATGAAGACACAAACAAAATATGTATCAGGCCACAGATAATAAATTTGTCTCTTCTTTTGGGGTCACTTTTCTAGCCACTACTAATATATTGATAGTAAGACGTCCATATATCATTTTTGCTTAATGTTTCCTTGAAAATATGTTATTCATTTCTGCTTACTCAAAAAAAAATCTCTTAAAGGCTTTTAATACTTCTGAACAAAAGTATTTGTAGAATCAGAGGCTTTCATCAAAATGAAAACCAGCAATTGCATGATATAAGCTCCAGCCCTTTGATCCAGGCATGCAATATTAAGATGCAAAGGGGGCAAAATGTGCACCATGATGGTACAGTGCTGTTTTCATCATTTATCCTGCTGACTTCTCCCACCTGCTCCTTCTGAATCAATCAGCATTTAAATTTCTCCCTTCCTTCCTTCCTTATCCCAGCTCGGCAAGAATGCATTTACCAAGCTAGTATGTCTGCACTGTGGATCGATCTACCCGGTTTCTAGTTCCTGGATACTGCCTTTCTCATTCAATTCTTCCTTTCCATTTTAGGTTTGGATTTAACCCAGTGCAGAAAAGGCTTAGTTGCATGGCAAAGAATTATGGCATCTATGTGGTTGCCAATATGGGCGACAAAAAACCGTGCAACTCCAGTGATCCTAAGTGTCCCAGTGATGGACGCTATCAGTACAATACCAATGTTGTTTATGATTCAGAAGGAAAGTTTCTGGCCCGTTATCACAAGGTAACTATTATTAGGATGACTAATATAGGCTTCAAATGTTGTAATGTCCATTAGTTGCTATCTAAACATGGTAGCCCTATCAGTCAGACAATCCTCTGTGTAAACACAGTACAAAATTCAAAGTAATACTGCTGTATTTGAATTAAAAGAAACATATACTCTCACCTGACATTTCCATAAAAGCTTCAAGGAGCAAGAATTGCTCCAAGTGCTACTTGAAGCATGAAACATTCAGTGGCTAACTTCTTCATTTTGAGAATATAAAATCCAGGTATTCTCAAGACCTTAGTTTTCACTGATTGATTCTTTTATAACATTGTAAAGGAAAGCAATAACTATCTACTAGAAAAACATCAGCATCACATGTGTTCATCCTTGTTTTTATGGGAATAATTTTCTTCTAATGATATAAATTGTCTTTCTCTCTCTCTCCGCTCCCCTTTTTATAAACAGTACAACCTTTTTGCCTCAGAAATCCACTTCAATTTTGCGAAGGAGCCACAGTTTGTCAACTTCAACACCTCCTTTGGGAAGTTTGGTGTTTTCACTTGCGCTGATATGCTTAACTTTCGTGAACCTGCCATCTCATTGGTGGAAAAATTCAAGGTGGACACCATCCTTTTTCCGACTGCTTGGTTAAATACTCTACCCCTTTTGTCTGCTGTTCAATATTACTCAGCCTGGGCAATGGGAATGCGTGTGAATGTCCTTGCGGCTAATATACACAAACCCAGTTTGGACATTACTGGTAACTACAATCTTTATATGCTTGGTTTAAAATTAGATCTTAATATGTGTAATGTGTATAAATGAATACATACTAACGACTGGGTTCACATGTCATAGAAAATCATAAGGTGGTTTGTTTGTCTTACTTTACATCTTGTTTGCCTTCAGCTTTAAAGCTTTGGAACCATATTTAGCATTTAGAAGAAGCATTTTTTTTCCAGTACTGCACATGTGCGCATAGCACGTCCCTGAACGAACTGGCAGTGGCAGCAGTTGGAACCCACCCCTGATATAATGTATAGGCAAACACAGTGGAAAACAAAATGTATTATTGCTGATGAGCATTCCAAGGTCTGTAAAATAAGGACCCAGATTTTGGGGGGCAATAGGTTGACTTTGTAAAACCACTTAGAGAGGGCTGTAAAGCACTATGAAGCGGTATATAAGTCTAAGTGCTATTGCAGTTGCTATTTTAATGATGAGAGATAGTGGGTTATATTTGATTTGGTGGCAGGTTTAATGTGCTTAGTTTTATAGTTTTAATATGGCTATTATGCTGTTTTAACTTTTAATTGGGAGCCGCCCAGAGTTGGTTATTAGATGGGCGGCTATATAAATGAATTAAATAAATAAAACATAGCAAAATATTGAAATGGGAAAATAGCAAGTTGGAAGTGACTCAGCATAATACGATAGAGACCATGTTGACCGAATGTAAAGAATAAAAAGGGAAGTGAGTCAGCACAATAGGAACAAAGTCAGAAGAACACAGAGAGGGAGGAACTGGAAGAAAAGGGTTTAAATTCACTCCTGTTTTATAAAAATCCTGCCTGCCTGATTGTTAAATAATTGCATTTGAAAATTACTCTAGCCAAATCTAAATTATGAACATGCCAAGATGATTTTGGTGTCAAAACTTAAGTAATTCAGTCATCTACGAACAATCTCCTGGTGGATCCAACTCTTAATTCATTATTTGTTTTAGATAGGGCAATTGCATGTAAAGAGGGATCATACAAACATGGATAAGTCTAGGACCTTTTTTGTAGGGTGTTTATTATTATTAGTTTATTATTAAGGTTCATTATGTATCACTCCTATAGTAAAATATAGAACCACTATAAAAACTGTGTTTCTGATTTTTATCAGCCACAGGGATAAAATCCAATGGCTCAATTAGAGGAGTCTATAAAAGCTATACAAAAATAAATTCAGGGACTGGCTAAAGCTGTGAAACAAAAAATTAGATGGACAAAAAAAATGATTTTTAAAAAACTTTTTAAAACTCTGCTTTTAAAATTATTCCAGGAGAATCAGAAAGCTGACAAAAACAGACAGGGGTGGGTTGCTGGTGGCGTTACTGCCGGTTTGCTTGGTTCACATGCACACCCGTTGCACATTGCTTGTGCATGCATAATTTCCTGTAAATTGTTCTGCGCATGCACAGACCATTATAAAATGACTAAAAAGCAACAAGGGAACCGGTTCGGGGGTATGGCCAGCCTGCTGTCCCTATCGGTTCGGCGACTCAGTCACAATTTCCACTACCGGTAGCAACCCACCTCTGATGCCAGACCACAGTACTTTTGAAGTTAGCATTAACATATTATTTCCTGAAATCTGGCTATGTGAATTTCTAGGTATCTGGAATTATTGCTCCACAGATAGTTCTTGTGACTTTTCTGTATCCATTTGGATACACAGGAGAGATTCACAAGTGGCTTTCTTCAAAGGCATTTCATTAGTCCTCACTTACCAACCACTCTTTCAACAACCGTTTGAAGTTGATGCTGAATGGTGCTGGAAAAAGTGAAAATTCAACTGGTCTTCGAATTTGTGGCCATTGCAGCATCCCCACAATTTCATGATCACAATTTGGATATTTGATAACTGGCTGCCAATTACAATGTTGCAGAGAACTGTGGTCATGTGATCACCATTTACCCCATTCCCTTCTGCCCTCCTGAAAGCAAAGTCAATGGGGAAGCCAGAAGGAGATCACATAGTGATCACATGAGGTCACACCTAACAACCACTTAAGGTAAAGGTAAAGGTTCCCGTCGCACATATGTGCTAGTTATTCCTGACACTAGGGGGCGGTGCTTATTTCCATTTCAAAGCCAAAGAGCCAGTGCTGTCCGAAGAGTATCTCCGTGGTCATGTGGGCAGCATGACTAAACACTTAAGGTGCATGGAATGCTGTTACTTTCCCACCAAAGATGATCCCTATTTTTTCTACTTGCATTTTTTACGTGCTTTTGAACTGCTAGGTTGGCAGAAGCTGGCACAAGTAAAAGGGCCTCTCTCTCTCCGTTACATGGCACTAGAGATTCGAACTGCTGAACTGCCAACCTTTTAATCGACAAGGTCAGCATCTTAGCCACTGAGCCACTGGGTCCCTTTTAACAACCACCTAGCATTTGTTTAATGATCACAGCTGGAACTGATAAACCAATATAGATTGGCACAGGCACGAGACATTTCACTTTATGACTGCATCACCTTAGCAACAGACTTTCTGGCCCCATCATCTGTCAGTAAGTGAGGACTACCTGCATTCTTTTTGCTATTCCTTCTATGAGGGACACCAAGATGCCGCTTCAGATGCAGGATGAAGTTGAACAGATGTTTAAGAGACAGATTTCTGAACTGATCAGGATTCGAATTCTGACTCATCCATGTTCAAAATCCAGATCTCTTGTATTTACTCCCCAAGGGATGTATCTGAGTTTGTTTCTGGTTCAGCAAAATCTTCATAGGCCAGTTTCTAACAAGAACTTAACAAGCTGCATTCCAAATAACTTTTTTACCGTTGTGATCTACCGGTAGATGAACAGATCTGTCCATCTCTTTTGTCTTCACAGGGAGCGGCATTTTTACACCCAATGGCCCAAAGACGTATCACTTTGATATGGAAAGCCAGAGTGGCAAACTCTTGCTCGCAGAAATTGAGGCACGTCCCCGTCTTTCTCCCACCTACCTGCCAACTTTCAACTGGAGCTTGCATGCATCGGGGCTTCCACATTTCTCACCAGAGAGCCTAGTATTTCACAACAGTATCTATTTTGATAATTTCACCTTTACAGAACTAGCGCAGGAGGCAGGAAACTATACCGTCTGCCAGAAAAACCTCTGCTGTTATTTGAACTACAGTATGGCAGAGAAGCAAGAGGATGAAGTTTATGCTTTGGGTGTTTTTGATGGGCTTCATGTGATTGAAGGAGAATATTATTTGCAGGTAAGAGACTCAATGAGGCATGATGGGTTGTGGGACTTTCGTGTATGGAAGAGAGAAGAGCAGGGATCCATATCTGAACTGGACCAGGTGGTTATTCTGACTAGGGCATGTTGCCAACAGTTAGATTTTCAGATAAACTGTTCTTCTTATCAGCATCTTTACCACAGTGGAAGGCAGCAGGCTATTTAGAAAGTCAGCAAAAACCAAATGGCACATAAATAGTTTTGACGTTCAGCATCAGTATCTTCAGTATCACATGCCTGAAACATCTGCTTCGTTGCCTTAGGGTATGGCTGACCTCAATAAAATACTTTCTACTGAATGGAAGGGGAAAAAACTTTCTGTGATAAAGTATTTTCTATGAATTGAAGGGAACAAAAACCTTTCAGCTTGATAAAGCCATCAGGGCTACATATGCATAAACAACACCCCCCCCCCACGAAAGACTATTCTTCCATCTTTTCTCCATATTTATTTATTTGCCAGATTTGTATAGCTGCCAAAAGTGATTCTTTTGGCATAACAAAAGAATAACAATTTATGTTATGTTATGCTATGTTATGTTATGTTACGTTACGCTACACTATGCTATGCTATGGGCATAACAATCGGATGAAACCCATATATATATATATATATATATATATATATATATATATATATATATATATATATATATATATATATATATATATATATATAATATTATATTATATTTATTATTATATTATATTATATTATATATTATATTATATTTATTATATATTATATATATCAAAGAAGAGGCAGACATCGCGATCTCCAGAACTTAAAATATATTATCCACTTAGCTTTTGTTAGCCTCTGCTAACATAGTCAGAATGTAAAAATTAACATTGAAGAGATATTTGCCTTTATGTATCATTGATCAATTTGGCCATTGCGTGTGTTATGGGCCCATCCACCCGCCTCCCACCTGTAATTAGCTCTGTCGTTTTTACTTCAGACATGTTAATCGATGGAGGCTTAGCTACTGTTGCTTCCTCCATTATTGCACACAGCTTGGACTGCTCATCTCCATGAGCTGAGCTGTTCGATGTTAGTTTGGATGGTAGTTTTTACACTCTGATGATGTTAGCAGAGGCTAACGAAAGCTAAGTGGATAATATATTTTAAGTTCCGGAGATCGCAATATCTGTCTCTTCTTTTATAGCTATACCTGGAACTTGTGTCTTTAGGATAGTTCGATATATATACACATACACCAGTGACATGCTGTGAGGTTTATGGCTGGTGAGGCAAGCGGGCAAAAGCCTCCCTATGTTGCACACAGCGGCAGGGCGTTTGGACGCCCCGGCGCTGTGTCCTCCAAAGAGCGGGACGTGTCTATGGCGGACATGGTGCCGGGGCTTTAAAGCCCTGCTGCCATGTCCGCCATCCCGCTCTGTGGCAGACATGGCGCTGGGGCTTTAAAGGGCTTTAAAGCCCCAGTGCCGTGTCCGCCATAGAGCGGGATGATGGACATGGCAGCAGAGCTTTAAAGCCCTGGCGCTTTGTCCGCCATCCCGCTCTATGTGTCCGCCATAGAGGAAAAATTTCCTTAGACCAATGGAAGATTTTAAAAGCAGAGAGGACCTATGGAAAGCTTCAAAGAATCAATGCTGGATGGAACCAAAGCCGCCCTGCTGCCCCGGCGCTAGAGGCAAAAGTCGCCCTGCCGCTATGTCCAAAAGCCCTGCCGGCCGATATTTCCCACATAAAAAATAAAGTGCCAGCCCACATGTCAGCAGAGGCAGGTAAAACACACACACACAAACACACACAAATTACTTACACTAATACAATTACTTACAAATTACATTAATTTTGAATTCCTCCCACTCCCTCCGACCCACATACCTTTTCCAGCTGTGTCACAGAGGATTTCAACTCTGCTCTTGTCTGCCATGATGAAAGTGTAAAAAAGGTAAAAAGAAAAAGGCAAGAGCTGCTGAAGTAAGGCTGAATTAGCTGCTGCCAGGGAGGCGAGAGAACCATGTGCCTCATCTACATAAGGAATTTTTCGGCTTTTAACCCTTGCTTAACTCTGCTCAAGTGATCATAAAGATAGACTGAGGCACGTGGTTCTCTCGCCTCCTCCTGTAGATAGCACTTTTTTAGAGGCTTTTTTAAACAGGTAAGCACTAAGCAGAGTCATCCACTGTGACTCTGGCAGCAACTACCTCAGCCTTTTCCCTTTTATTTTTTTTTCTTTTCATGATGACAGTGGTGAGGCCCTGCCTCCCGTGACTGCATGTCACTGATACGCACACATGCACACACACACACACACACACACACACACACACACACACACACACACACAAAATAGTATAAAAAAACAAATATAAAATTCCCCTAGGACAACCAAGGATAAAAATGACCGCCTCAAACAATGGAACCATTTAAGTAACTCTCTGGTTCCCTGGGAGCCTCAGGTCTAATGACATTAACTAGGTCTTAAGGACTTTCTGAAATGATGAGCCGGGCTGATATAATTGGGAAGAGGTGGTCCCTCAGATAACCAGGTCCCATGCCAAGGTGGGCTTTAAAGTTTAAGATCAACACCTTAAATTGGGCCTGGAAGCAAACTGACAACCAGTGCAGCTCACAGAGCTAGGGTGTAACATGTGCTCTTCTGGAAACACACATATTTTAGTTATAACCATTCTATGAGATAATTATAAAAGAGTGGTATATGGTGTATGACAGTTCTCCAGAACAATCATTTTCTAGGAAAAGGACTGAAATTAAAAAATGAACTATTCCTAATAGCTTCATTATACCTAAAAGAATCAGGGGGTCCTGAAAAGACTTGCTAGAGGAATATGGCGTACAACCTTTAAAGGACAGGTTACAAAAATACTGTATTTTTCAGAGTATAAGACGCACCTTTTTCCCTCAAAAAAGAGGGTGAAAATCTGGGTGTGTCTTATACACTGAATACAGCATTTTTGGCCTACTGAAACCCCGCCCCTTTGGAAAAATGGACGTGCAGAGAGTTTGGGAGGCTTGCAAAGTGCTCCTGAGGGATGGGGAGGGCCATTTTTACTTATTTTACCTAGCCCCCAGGAGCACTCTACAAGCCTCCCAAAGCTCTGCATGCCCCCCCCCCCAAATGAGGCATGCAGAAAGTTTGAGAGGCCTGCAGAGTGCAAAAACTTTTCTTTAATTTACCTCTTCAAAATCATGGTGCGTCTTATACTCCAGTGCATCTTATAAAAACACAATAATATTGAAGGGCTTGGTGTCAAATGATATTTGCTCGTTTACTCTTTTCTTTTTAGTTTTAGCAACCTCCTGAAAATAGACTACTCTATATTGCTTGAGGTTGTATAAATGGTATAGGGTTTCCTGCCTAGGCAGGGGTTTGCAGTTGAAGATCTCCAAGGTCCCTTCCAACTCTGCTATTGTATTGTATTAAATCCCCCGGGAATCTTTTCAACTGAAGAAATGGAAGTAAAAACAATGTTAATGCATAAGTGCTTAGTAGCAATGTAGATTGTTCCAGTTGTTGGGCAGTTATTCTTCATTTTGATTGACCCAATTCCATGTAAGCCTTTTTCCCCCCTCTGACTGTAGATCTGCACACTCCTGAAGTGTAACAACACAGATCCTAAGTCATGTGGCCAGCGAGTTGATACTGCTGCTACCAGGTTCAACTTCTTTTCCCTCAGTGGCTCATTTAACACTAATTATGTGTTTCCTGAAGTGCTACTCAGCGGGACCCAACTGGCTCCTGGAGAATTTAAGGTAAGTTTCAAACTTCAGCAAGCATATTGGCTTCTTGTGATATTTTTAGGTTAAGAAATAAGCTGCTTGAAAAATACATACACACAATGATGGGATTCAGCCAGTTCGCACCACTTCGGGAGAACCAGTTGTTAAGTTTCTGAGCAGTTTGGTGAACTGGTTGTTGGAAGAAATCATTAGGGCAGAGAAGCGGTTGTTAAATTATTTGAATCCCACTACTGCATACACAGTTACAAGAATGGTATTGTGATTATGTTAAAAGCATAGCTGCAATTTCACTAGTCTCTATGGAACAGAACAGAGTTGGGAGGTCTTCTAGTCCAACCCCCTGCTCAGGCAGGAAACCCTATACCTGTGATGGCGAAACTATAGCACACATGGCAGAGGTGGCATGCAGAGCCCTCTCTACTGGCCATCGCCCCAGGTCAGATCTCTGTGGTGTTTCTTTTGTGAGCTTCTGTTTCCCTGCAAACGACAAAAGAGAAGTTCATGAAAGAAAAAGACCTTACCCCTTGTTGCACTGCCTGTGTTGGGATGGCCTGCTTCCCGCTGGCCAGCTGGTCTTTGGGTCTCTGCTGCGCATGAGTGCAAGTCCATGGATGTCCACGCATGTCCAAGCAGGCACATGCAGGCACACATTCACATTCATGCATGCCCACACATGCACATGTTCACATACCTGCACATCTTTTAGTTTGAGCATGCGCATGTGCGCACTTTGGCTACTCAGTGTCTAAAAGGTTCGCCATCACTGCCCTATACCAGTTCAGACAAATGGTTGTGCAATCTCTTCTTAAAAACCTCCAGTGTCAGAGCACCACAACTTCCGGAGGCAAGTTGTTCCATGGATTAATTGTTCTAACTGTCAGGAAATTCTTCTTAGTTCTAGGTGCTTCTCTCCTTGATTAATTTCCACCCATTGCTTCTTGGCAACCGTTTTGTTTTAGTATCATTAGTTGACAAATCTGCCATGTGATTCATCTAATATACTATTTTCCCTCAGTGAAGAAGACTTGCACCCATTATATCCAGCAAGTAACCACTGGAAAACCAGTAGTGTGTTATGACCTAGATTGCCTAGGCAGTGGCAGACTTCAAAAGAGTCATTTATTGCTTTGTTAAATTCCACAGCAAACCACCCTATAAATTCCACCCCAAACTTCCCTGAAGGCAGCCACAAACAAAAGCCAGCAAACAACAAAACCAATTCACAAAGGCAAAGAGGAAGTCCAAAGATAAGCTGCAAGTTCATGGGACAAGGTCCAGAGTCAAGGTCCACACGGCAAGTCAAGTCAACAAGGCAAGACTCTGGCAGAAACATGAGTCAAGGTTGAGTTTTTCCAAGTCTGGGGGAGTGCATGCCAAAGCAAACAATTGTTCCCGACAAAGACAATCTCCCCCTGGCATTTGCTTAAGTCAACCCTAGCCAGGTATTCCTTGAGAGGAGGGGCAGGGGGACCTTTTCTGGAGCAGCTTGCAAACCTCTTTTGAGTTTGCCTCCGCTCTACTCTCCATCAGATCAAGTGGGGAAGGTGGCTGTTCCTCATCAGAGGGATTTGCTGTCTCTCATCACCACTGCCTGATCCTCCCCCATGTCTGTGAGGGCAGGCAGCTCCTGTTCGGTTAACCTACTTCCCCTAATGCCTGGGTGGCCCTGGGACAGCATTGTCCTCAGCCTGTGGCCTCTCCAAACATTCCAGAGAAATGCCATCCCCATCAGATAGTCCCAGTTCCAACTTCTCCTCCTCCTCTGAACTGGGATCCAATGGGGACAGTGACAGTGGTAGGTGAGGAACAGCTTTTCCTGGAAGGGGTGAGGGTTTCATCTAAAGCAGGCTACATTAGACTATCACTGAACCATCCCATTGACCTCCTGTCCCTGTTCTCTATGGTTGTATACTAAATTATTCAGCCAAGAAAGACAAACTGAGTCCCTATGTTCTTAATTTCTAAGCTTATAATAAAGAGAAGGTTTAACCATGTTCTGCTAGAGCCGAGGTGGCGCAGTGGTTAAATGCAGCACTGCAGGCTACTGCTAGATCAGCAGTTCAGCGGTTCAAATCTCACCGGCTCAGGGTTGACTCAGCCTTCCATCCTTCCGAGGTGGGTAAAATGAGGACCCGGATTGTTGGGGGCAATATGCTGACTCTCTGTAAACCGCTTAGAGAGGGCTGAAAGCCCTATGAAGCGGTATATAAGTCTACTGCTATTGCTATTGCAGGCGGTATGCCCGGTATGGGCGGGTGTACCGGAGTCTGCCCGGAGCACCGGATAGTGTTCCGGTACGGTGCTCCGGAGGGCCTACCCGCCCGCCCGAGCTCCTTACCTGTCTTTCAAGGTTTCTGCACTTCTGCGCCTGTGCGGGATGCGTACAACGCCTGCGTGATGCTCTGCTGAGCAGCTGGAGCATCACAGAGGCTTGCGGAGGCGGTAAGATACATGTGCGTGCTGTGTGCGTCCATATGGATGCCACCAGGCCCGTTCCAACTGTACCGATTAGAAAGGGATCCGGAACCCGCCAATGTGCTAGAGCAGTGGTCCCCAACCTTTTTATCGCCGCGGACCAGTCAGCCTTTGATAATTTTACCGTGGCCCGCTGAGCGCGCGCAGGGGTGGGGGGGCGTTGTTCTGCAGCGATCATGGCCCCCAGCCATTAATGTCTAAACTGCTGCAAGATATACTTAAATATTGATAAAATGTGAGGGGGTGTACTCACTTCTGTGATATCTATCCATCCATGTCTGTCTCTGTCTCTGTCTCTGTCTCTCTCTGTGTATGTATGTGTGTATGCGTGTATGTGTATATATCCTCTATCTATCTATCATCTATCTATCTATTTATCTATTTATCCATCCATCCATCCATCCCTCTCTATCTATCAATCACCTATCCACCATCTATCTATCTATTCTAGCTGGCTGGGCAATTTGGGGAGTTGAAGTCCAAAAGTGTTAAAGTTGCTGAGATTGAGAAATGAGGACGAAACAAAAGGGAAGAGAATGAAACAAGGTCGTAGAGAGAGATTGCAAAATGAAAGGGCAACTTCTCTTTTTATTTCCTTCCACCCCCACCACCCCCACCACCCCCACCATGCCTCTCTGGCAATTGGCTGCCCAGGAGGTGGGGAGGGGAAGATGTTTCACAGACAGCTGCCACCCGCCCATCTCTCTCTCTCTCTCTCTCCGCCTCCCCATCTGACCTCGGCTGCTCCACGGCGGAGACCCCAGAAGGCAAGCAAAAAAAAAAAAAAAAAGGGCTCAGGAGTGGGGGAAGAAAACAAACCCCATCACGTTCCTATCTGTGAAAGCTCCCCGCTCCCTTCCTGGGCAGCCAATTGCCAGAGAGGCAGTGTGTGTACGTGTGTGTGTGTGGGGGGGTTGGCAGCCCGCGGCGCGCCTAGTCCGCTGTGGAACGCGCTGCCACCCGCCCAGCGCTCTCTCTCTCTCTCTCTCTCTCTCCCCCCCCTCCAATCTCCCGCTTCTGCTTCGACTGGCCAGCAACTTGTCCCCGCTTGCCCGGGGACTGGCCTCTGATTGGCTGGCGGGGAGAAAGCCTCGCCAGGGAAAGAGGCGAGGACTCCGCGGTGATGTCATGGGGACGGCGCCCCCAGGTAGCGGCGAACCGAACGCGCTCCGTCTCCATGGGCTACCAAGGCGCCGGGCGGGCGGCCGGGGTGGGAGTGGGGTTTGGACCGGAGAGGCGGCTCTCGGGTTCGAGTCCCGGGGTTGATCTCAGGCTGCGCGTGTGGGTGAAGAGGCAGCAGGGATCATGGCCCCTGGCCGCTGCAGCGATCATGGCCCCCAGCCGCTGCGCGGCCCGGTGCCAGGTACTCCACGGCCCGGCACCGGTCCGCGGACCGGGGGTTGGGGACCACTGTGCTAGAGGACACTTCAATTGCCATCTAGAGTTCATGCTATAGTTTAGGCCTATACTGAGAATCAAAGATTAAACCCCTGAACCTCAAATCTGTCTTCATATTTGAGCTGAGTTCTGACCCTTGACCACTATGTGCTTATACTGTAATTTATGACAAAACATCTCTGCCAAACATCATCTGTAATTCTGGCCCCAAAAGTACCAGGGGCCAGAATCATAGAGGGCTCCAAACAAACCAGGCCATTTCCCCTCCAAGATCAGTGAGTAACCAGCTTTTATCTTTATTTGGACCAGGCAACAGTAGAAATTGATGAAACTGCAACTCAGTTGCAGTTTGAGTTTTGCAACTGAGTTTTGCAACTGAGTTTTGCAACTCAGATGGCAAGCTGCATAAGGCAAAAAATAAATAAAAAATCCTGATTGCGAGTTGCTGTGCTTAATTTTCAGTGATTAAGCTGTCTGTATTCTCAAGCACATTCCTTCTCCAATA
The DNA here is from genome assembly GCF_009769535.1 of Thamnophis elegans. Taxonomy (NCBI): domain Eukaryota; kingdom Metazoa; phylum Chordata; class Lepidosauria; order Squamata; family Natricidae; genus Thamnophis; species Thamnophis elegans. The sequence goes on along the minus strand of NC_045544.1, from coordinate 43,557,942 downwards.
AAAGGTTTTGCGCATGTGGTTTTTAAAGGTATACTTTTTTTTTATTTTACCTCCAGGTTTTGCCTGATGGACAGATGATAAGTGAGAAAGGCCTGTCAAAACCACTTTTAGTGGTAGCTCTTTTTGGAAGATGGTATGAAAAAGACTCTCCACACCCTACCTCCACCACACCATGAACCAGGCCTTTACTTTCATGTGATCAATATTATTCTGTGGTTTGAAAATATTAACCCTAGCATAGAAATTATGTCTATTTTCTAACAATTCTGGTAGCTAAACAAAATAACATTCTTTCTCAGAGAGTCAAGGCCACCGTGTCCTGCAGCTGTTTTGAGGTGACTGGGAGGCATCTCCAGTTTTGGATGGTGCTTGATTGGATCAGGTGATGGACATGTGGGTGCTGGGCAGGGATTTGAACTTTCTTTTGGGTGGGGAAAACCTGGAAACTTTCAGATTCAGGATTTCCCAGATGCGCCAATATGAGATCTCTAATAAAATGGAACTTTGAGGAAATCCAAGCTTCGGAGTCTTCTTTCATTGGGGGTGTTATTTGGAACCCTGACAAAAACTACTTCTGAAAGATGTGTGTTTAAAAGTTCAAAGACATTGGGACATTAAAGATAAAAAGGTCACAACTGGAAAATAAGAAGACTCTGCTATTCCAATAAGTGAGTCAACTTATGCAAGCTGACTAGCCAACAGTTTTAACCATACAGTCTGGCACGTATAATAGTAGAGAAATTAATTGCTTGCCTCAATTTATTATGCGTATGCTGCTAAGATTGTAAGGAAACAGGAACTGTAGGCTAAGAAATCAATTTAAAAAGGTGGAAAGGTAATCTAGAAAAGAAAAGGAAACTGGGAAAAAGGAGAGGAGACAGATTAAACACAGAGATTTTCATGAAGAGGGGAAGAGGCATTCTGAGAAGATTGTGACTCAGTAGTGTTTGTCAAAGTGGGCTGCAGAGGAGGGATTTGTGCTTCGGGTTGAGGGAATAAAAAGCTGATGAAATCTGTTCCTAGGTGTCACCCACATAGCTGGCCACCCACTGTTGCAAGAACATATTTTACTGTTTGCTGCTTCATTTCATGATGCTTTCAAATTTCTGACTGGTGACTCTGACTGCACTCCTTTTTAAGTTTAGGAAATCATGTTTTCCTTTAAAGCAAAACCATTTATTTTAATGTGGAAAAAATTAGCCCTTTGGGGGATCATTAATCAAACAATAAGGCTGTATTTTGAAATTCTTGAGTATTGCAAATATTAAGGAAACAAGCCTGAGTGGAAAAGGAGAAGTTACAATATATTTTAGGGTAGGGGTCTGCGGTCTGCGGCTCACTATCGGGCCACGGCCCATTTGGAACTGGACCAAACAAATAGGGGGGAGCAAGTGTGCATGTACAGCTCCATTTGCATGAACAGTGGGTGTACGCAATCCCTACTTGTACAAACATGTTCACAAACATGCCTGTGGCTGACACAGAACCATTCCTTCATCCCCACTGATCTGCCAAGCCACTGTTTAGGGATCTGTTTTTGGTCCTATCTAACCAATGTCTTATTTATCTTTCTGATTCATCATATATATTAAATGCATGCATCCTTTGTTTCTCTGCCCTATACAAAATCTTGAACCTCTTTAATAAAATGCTTTTCGCATCCCCCAAAGAATTTGTGGTTCTTATTGTCAGTGGTGAGGGGAGCAAAAAGCCATTTTGCAAAGATATTGAGTGTTTCTGTCTCAAATTCACAGGCTAGGTTCTTTACAGCCCCACACCAACTCAGGTGCCTAGGTTTCAAAGGCAAAATTTATATTGTATCCCTGTTGATTGGTAATTTTCTGTATTTGTGCATGATTGCTCTGGAAGGCATCTGGTTATATTTTATAACCAGGAACAATTGTGCTTAAATATAATATTAAAAAACTTAAATAACTCTTGTATTTTTCAATACAGTTAATCCTCAACTTATGACTTATTGCTTAACAACTGTTAGCATTTATGCCACAGAATGATCACTCCCTTACCATCATAAATGGTCACATTTCTCACTCTGATCATGTGAGTGCAAATTGGATGTTTGGATACCAATCAATTTTATAACTTGTGGCATTTTGTGGTCGTTTGACTATGATTTGCAATTCAAATCCATTTGAATGAATTGATTCACGCTTATGACAACAAATTTGCTTAATGACTGGTGCAAAAATGTTGTAAAAATCACTTGGAGTCACATGGGTGCCTCGGCTTACAACCATAATGATTTATGATCAAATTTCCAATCCCAATTGTGACTGTACATTGAAGATTACCTATAATCACAATATCATCTTCAAGTTGGTTGGGAGATGACCCTATATGCTAATTTTTCTCTTTCCTTAGTTTCATTGTCATATCTGGGAAGAGGAAGGTATGACCAATCCAATCCTCATTTCAATCCATAAACACTCTCTATTCATCTTGAAACCAAATGAACAAGTTTGAATTCCTCATGTTCCTTCAATGGAATGATCACAACAATTGAATATTAAACAATGTTAGATTATCTCTTAGCTCTTTTAAACAAGCATTGGCATATCCTATTGCTCTGATCTAGGCTCCCCCAAAAGCACGAGGCAGAGTCCTTGTCCCGACAAAACCCCTTTTATTAAACGAGTGTGAATTCTTCTCATTCACATTCAGCAATGCGTGGCAAATAGTCTTTCAAGGGAATATTTATGACTACAGACCTTATCTATCTTGGAAAGCTGCCATGTAAATATTTTCCAAATGAGGTGCTATGGAAAGACTGGGCACAGAGTGAAAGTTGAACCATAAGGAAGGTTGAGCACCAAAGAATTGAGGCCTTTGAACTATGGTGCTGGAGAAGACTCCTGTGAGTCCCTTGAACTGCAAGGCGATCAAACCGGTCAGTCCTAGAGGAGATCAACCCAGACTGCTCTTTAGAAGGCCAGTTCATGAAAATGAAACTCAAATACTTTGGCCATCTAATGAGAAGGAAGGACTCACTGGAAAAGAGCATAATACTAGGAATACTAGGAATGATTGAGGGCAAAACAAGAGTGGGACGAATGAGGTGGCTGGATGGAGTCACTGAGGCAGTAGGCATGAGCTTAAATGGACTCCGGGAAATGGTAGAGGACAGGAAGGCCTGGAGGATCGTTGTCCATGTGGTCGTGATGAGTCAGACATGACTTCGCAACTAACAACAACATTATTATTTATTATTGTTGATGCTATTATTATATATTTTATTCATTAAACATGAAACTCAGCCAACTGAAAATTCAAAAAATGCATTACAAATACCAGTGACTGGTGCTAATGATTGATATGGTTTTCTGCCAGCATCCAAGGTATCAACCAAGTACCTTCTTAGATGTTCCGAGTAGCGCAGTTTTTTGCAGTTCTGCTGGTGTTATTGCAGGAAGCTGCAATTTGTTGATGTAGCTTGTAAAATTCTTAGACATTATTATTATGTGGTTAATCTTTGGTGAGATTCACAGCCTTTGGGGCTGGTTGGTAGCTCAGCAGATCGAGTCCTAACCAAGGACCTAGGAACTGTTAAGGTAACATCGGAGGATATAAGCTTTTCCAAGTAGGGTGGATTTTTGTAGAATCAGAATGTTCAAGTCTGATAAATTTAAAATTTCCAAATAGTGAGGTAGCCCTTTAGATATTGCTCCAAGGACTCCAATTACAATTGGGACAACATACGATTTCTTTTTCCACAGTCACTCAACTTCAATTTGCAAGTCACGATACTTTGTGATTTTTTCTTGCTGTTTTTCTTCAATTCATGCATCTCCAGGTATTACAATGTCAATGAACCGTACATCATGCAACAACAGAACTGTATCACAGCAGCCAGTTGTTTCGCCGGATTTGGCATTGATTATTAGTCGGGCCCCACCCAGGGGCCTAGGACGTCATAACGTATTTTCGTAATATGCGTGTAGATCCAAGCAGTGCCGCTTTTTGCATTTGACTGATGGTGATTTTGTCAATTTTTAACTGTTTTAAATGTAATTCCAGTGCTTTTGGAATAGCACCCAGTGTGCCGATTACCACTGGAATTACCACTGCTGGTTTGTGCCATAGTCGTTGAATTTCGATTTTTAAGTCCTGGTATTTTGCGATTTTTTCATGTTCCTTCTTGGCGACCCTGCTATCACCTGGTATTGCGATGTCTATGATTGTGACCTTATTTTTCTCAACCAGTGTGATGTCTGGTGTATTATGCACCAGTATTTTGTCCATTTGTATATGGAAATCCCACAAGATCTTGACCATCTGATTTTCGGTGACTTTTTCAAGCTGATGTTCCCACCAGTTTGTTGCTGTTTTAATATTATAATTTTTGCACAAATTCCAATGGATCATTTGTGTTACTGAATTGGGCCGCAATTTATAATCAGTCTGCACGATTTTTTTACAGCAGCTGAGAATGTGATCAACAGTTTCATCAGCTTCTTTGCAAAGTCTGCATTTGGCATCATCAGAAGATTTTTTGATTCTGGCCTTAATGGCATTTGTGCGGATAGCTTGTTCTTGCGCAGCCAGAATTAGTGACTGTTTCTTTCTTTAATGTACCTGTTGTTAACCATAACCAAGTTTGTTCACTGTCCACTTTTTCCAGAAATTGGCCATGCAGTGCTTTGTTCTGTCAACTCTCCATTCTTGATTTTATCACATCTTTTCTGTATTCTTGTTTCGTCTATTTGGCCTTCAGTAGATTTTTGTTCTTTACTTCGATTAATAGATGTTCTTGACTTTCTTTTAAATAATCAGCCAGTGCATGTTTTTCTTCTTCAACTGTTTGCTTCACTTGTAATAATCCAATGCCACCTGATTTTCGGGGCAGGTATAATCTATCAGTATCACCACGTGGATGTAAACTGTAGTGCATTGTCATTAGTTTCCTGATTTTTCGGTCCAAAATGTCCAAATCACCTTGTGTTCAGTTAACTATACCAGCTGTGTATCTTATAACTGGTATTGCCCAGGTATTTATGGCCTTGATTGTATTTCCACCATTCAATTTAGATTTCAAAATTTTCCTAACTCTGTTGGTGTACTCTCGCCTGACAATAGTTTTTACTTCTCCATGCTTGATGTTATCCAACTGCAGAATGCCTAAGTATTGTAGGCTTCATTTTCATTGCATTTAATTAGTTGGCCATTGGGCATTTCAATTCCCTCGCATGCAGTGATTTTGCCCCTTTTTATGGATACAGTGGCGCATTTTTCCATGCCAAACTGCATTGAAATATCGGTGCTGAATACTCGGACTGTGTTTGTCAATGATTGGATTTCTATTTCTGACTTTCCACAGAGTTTTAAATCATACATATATAGTAAGTGCTAAATTTTTCAGCTTCTTTGGCTGTTTGGTAGCCTAATTCATTTTTTGGGATCATTGCGATGATGAAGAGAAGAGGTGAAAGTGAATCACCCTGGAAAATTCCTCGCTTGATAGTAACCATTCCGTAGGTCTCATTCCCTACTGCCAACTCAGTTCTCCATTGTTTCATCGCCTTTTCAGTAAAGGATGTAATATTTTTGCTAATGCCAGTTGTTTCTAAGCATTTTATGATCCAACTATGTGGCAGTGAGTCAAATGCTTTTTTGTAATCAATCCAGACCATATTCAAGTTCGTTTTTCTGTTCTTACAATTTTCTAATATCATTTTATCAATTAGGAGCTGATCTTTTGTGCCCCTGCTCCTTATTTTGTTGCCTTTTTGCTCTACTGGTAAGATGTTGTTTGTTTCCAAATAATCCATCATATTATCTGCAATAATGCCTGTGAGTAATTTGAAGGTTGTTGGCAAGCATGTTATTGGTCTGTAGTTTTCAGGTGTGGTTCCTTTAGTTGCATCTTTCTGAATCAAGTATGTTTTTCCAGTTGTCAACCATTCATCAATTTGACCCTTTTGTAAAACTTCATTCAGTTGCCTGGCCACTACTGCATGTAAACTGGTCAGATATTTGAGCCAGAAACCATGTAATTGGTCCTTTCCAGGTGATGTCCAATTCTTTACCTTTTTTACTCGATTTTTGACCATCTCAATTGTTATTTCTAATACTTGCATTTGTTTGTTGCCAATGCTTTTCTCAAAGTCATGTATCCACTTTGCTTCCTTACTGTAGTCCTTTGCATTTTCCCACAATTCTTTCCAGAATTCAACTGTGGCCTGCTTTCTGGTTTTTCACTTTTGGTGTCACCATTCACATTAAGACTTTGATAAAAACGCCATTGGTCTGATCGAAATTGCTGATTTTGTTTATATTGGATGATTCGTGCCTCATATCTTTCAATTTTTCTAGCTGTTGCTGTTATCTGCTGTTTTACAATCACTACAGCTTCATTGATGTTTCTTGTATCCAATCTATATCTTCTGATTAGCCGATCTATGATTTTGTTGTTTTTAAGCCATTGCTCATGCATGTTCTTTAAGTTACTAGCATCTGCCCTTAATTTTTTGACTTTTTATTCTAATCGGATTTTCCACTTTGGCTTTGATGCTTTTTCTGTTGTGTGACTAGGTACTTTGATTTTAATGCCTAGTTCATTAGTGACTATTACAGCTGCACTGTACATTAACTGGTTCGTTTCCAAGATGGATCCTGATTCAATTGTTGAAAACACTGCATTAACCATTTTCATGATACGGGGCCAAAATTTTCTTAGGCACAGTTTTTAGTGAGGGTAAACGTTGCCTTTCCTCATTAAGCAGAAAATGCTCCATGATTTTATCTTTCAATTCTTTTTGTTTTTGAGTTAGTTCATCAGTTGGTTCAGTGATAACTGGTTCTAGTGGTGGTATTATTATTATTATTATTATTATTATTATTATTATTATTATTATTATGCCTTGAAGTCATTGTTAATTCCCCCCAACTGGAATCCTTTTAGCTTTCTTGGTAAAATTTCAGAAGTTGCTTGTTATTGCCTTCTTTCTGGGGTTGAGGGAGAGCGATTGGCCCAATGTCACTTAGCTGACTTTGTATCCAAGGTGGGACTAAAATTCATGGTCTTCTGGTTTCTAGTCAAGGATTTTAACCATTGCATCAAATTGTTTATCATTGGATTTTGTGTGAGTTCAACTTACATTTATCACATTGCCTTCCTTAGGCATCTAGTACAAGTAGTTGAATGCCGATTAGACCTCTCATTGAAAGTGATTATACTTCCTTTTTATGCTACCTGGTAAAGTTATATGTTGAGAAATCTTGCAGCTTTTATATGTAAATGCAATTTATATGTAAATCCTTCCTGGTGCTTATTCCCAGGAACATTCCTCAAATGTTTAGGAATCAATGAACTGAAGCACCTGGGAGTTTGGATTGTTAGGCTCAAGGATGCTTGAAAATATATGACACCATATCAGTGTATACATTACATTGATCCCAAGATTGCCATTGTCAAAATCTGTTCTTCTTTTTTAAGCAATTCATCATCCCAGAGAAAGGTGCTCTGGTGTGCCTCTCCTCCCTGACTCCATTCATAGCATCAGCCATCATCACAGGAATATATCAATATTTTATTTGCTATACGTAAGTCATTATTGCATTATGTGCCAATTCTTAAACCAACATCAATTCTTGAATAGCTTTCACAAAAGTTAATCACTTTCCCCCATAATAAATGAATTAAAACCTCTCCCAATGTCAGTTACTAAGAATCTGTTTCCAGATGGGCAATTTTAAAATGGAATCTATCATTTGTTTTTCCTTTCTAAGTTAACAACTGACTCTTCCTTACGTTCATCTACAATACATACTTATGTATATAGTTGCCCATTTTCCTCTTTCTATGCCAGATTGAAATTATGAGCAACTTTGTTTCTCCCTGAAAAGAAACAGATAAAAGTCTAAGAGGTCTAATCAGTATTCAAACTGTTTGTACTGATTGCCTAATAATATTGGGAAAGCAATGTGTTAACTATTATTGGACTCAGGCAAAATCCAAGAGACAGCCCAATAAAAACCCGTAACTATGCTTCCAGGCATTCATACAGGCATTGTTTTGGACAACCTCTGGTCTCCCAGAATGAGGAAGTAGAAGCAGAAATTGCAAAAGAAGCAGAAGTTGCAAAAGCTGGTGAGTGGAACAAGTTGAATGTTATCGGCTTTTTGTTTTGTTCTTTGTTTTATTTCTAATTGAGAACAATTGCTTTAAAAAGTATTCCATTGTGAATGTTTCTTTAGAAGTGTTCCCACTTGCCCAGATAAGAGAGAGGCAAACAGAGGCAATAGAATTTACTATACTTGACACTAATGGGGATAAGTGTGGCTATCATAACTTCAGCATTGGGCCGTAATAGCTTTTGAGAAGAGTCCATCATAACTGTGGCCATTAAGCAACCATGTGTACCATACAGATTCAAATGTTTGTTTCTTCCTCTGGGTCATTTGAATTGGAATCAAAACACAGAAATATTGTTGGAAGCATTAAAAGTGCATCAGACAGTTAGTGATTTCAAGAAACCCTATCAGAGCTCAACAGCTGAAACTACATTACCGAGGGTCATCTGATTAGATATATGATCTTTCTGAACACTCTCTCTTCACTTGATCTACCTTTTAATCTTGTTTTCTCTCTCCCCAGTCTATAAGGACAGGGCAATGGCCTCCTCTTCATCTTTACAGCATGCTTTTATTCTTATACTCCTGGGGGGCCTCAGGACTTTAGCCATGAACAAATACACCGCAGCTGTATATGAACATGCAGTCATACTGCCGGAATTAACATCGGACCCTGTTTCCCCTGAAGAGGCCTTAAAATTGATGAACCAAAACATGGACATCTTAGAAGATGCCATCCAAAAAGCAGCAAAGCAGGTACGGGTACTACTTGTTAATATGCATTGGTTGGTAAAGTGGTTGTCCTACAAGGGAAGGAGCTTTACCTTCACTTCTTTTGACAGGGAGCACACATCATTGTGACTCCAGAAGATGCTATACATGGATTTTTCTTCACCAGAGAGACCATTTATCCTTATCTTGAGGACATTCCAGACCCACAGGTCAACTGGATTCCATGTACAGATCCTGAAAGGTACTGTATCTTGTGCTTTGCTTTTGTGTGGTCTCAGTTTAAAGGCACTTGAACGTGGTAGCCTTCTCTTAGGTTTGTGTTTCAGTATTACAATGTACACCCTGACATGGTCAATGTGTCTTGAAGGAAGGAAGGATCTTTCCATTGTAGCATGCCATTTAGGCATCCATTAGACCTCACCTGTTATCATCTGTATATTTCCTCCAGATACGTTGAGCTATAGGCCATATCTTGCTTGCTTGCTTACTTGTTTGCTTGTTTATCATACTTTTTAGCACCCCTTGTCTCAGAGAGGGGTTCTAGAATACAATTTGATCAATAAAATTAAGAATTAAAAAGAATATTATTTTAAAACAATATATAAAATAATTACAAATTACAAAAAAATGGAGAATATGCCAATTTCTACCAGCTACATAGACTGAGATGGATTTAATCTAAGATGAAATAATTCTCAGCAATACAATAATTAGGACCTGAGTACATATTTATAGCAAACTTCCACCATTGTGTTCAGGCAGTGCCCGTAATCTCTGCTTCTGTTTTTATAACCACTCAAGGAATAGGATGAAAAATAGTATCTGCTTCAAGATCTCCCAAAATGTTTGCAATAGAATGTGAATTTGACTTAAGCCAGCACCCAATATGCCAAGCTATGCCCAAGTACATCCATCATAGTATAGTATAGCCTTTATTGTCATTGTACACAGTGGTGGGTTTCAAAATTTTTTGGAACCTCTTCTGTAGGTGTGGCTACTTTGTGATAATGGCTTGCTGGCCATGTGATCAGGTGGGAGTGGCTTGGCAGTCATGTAACCAGATAGGAGTGGCTTGGCAGTCATTTGACTGGGTGGGAGTGGCCAAGACGATGTCACTGAATTCTTTACCCCAATGGATGATCTACAAAAATATATTAAAAAGAAAATTTATTATTTTGTGTACTTACTACTTAATAAGATTAAAATAGTACACAAAACAATAAAAGAGCTAATTACAGAAGAAAGATGACTGTCCTTGCCAGTCTTCAATATCACTGACTCCAATGAATAGCTTGCACAAAGAAGAGACACAGAAATGAACTCTTTCATTGCATGCACTGCATTAGGATGAAACAAGCACACAAAATAATAGAAAAGGAAGATTACTGTCCTTTTGTGTGTTGAAGTCACCCACTGACCACCTTGCTCCAATGAATGGCCTGCACAAAGAGATACAGAAAGGAAGACTTTAATTGCTTTCACTACTATATTAAGGATGAAACAAACACAGAAAGCAATAAAACAGCTACTTACATAGGAAAGATGACTGTCCTAGCGGTCATACTCTGTTGCCTTTTCATCCTGTTAAATAATACTAACTGCAGAATAAATAAAACAATATTGAACTCAATTGTGGTTGTAAGCTGAGGACTACATTACAGGTAACAGAAGGGACCTCTGTTTTCACCCAACATGTACAGTCTTTTCAGGAAAGATGCCTCCCAACAAACAGGAAGATATAGTTTTTCATCTAAGAAGTTAGATCAAGAATGAATGTCATAGGTAGATTCACAGAGCAATACAGATTTCTTTTTCTAAAATTTATTTCTCAGTTCAAAAAACAGGAATATATGAATTATGTTCAATACTTAGGACAGACCAAGTTCAAGAGTTAAAGGTGTCATGGTTAGAAGCAATGGTAAAGCAAGATATAGATTTAAAACCAGTAATATTTGGTTGGGCATTTCAAAGGGAATACAATACATGTTTAATTTTACACATGTTAACAGCTGCTGGAATTGTGTTTGCACAACAGTGGAAAAATAAAGATATGAAAATGAATAAATATTAGAATGTGCAGGAATGAATAAATTGACAATTAAAATCAAGAAGGCTTACTTTTCACGTGGGATTTGTTTTAGCAATTGCTAACTAACAGAAATTAGAAATCTAAAAGCATGAAAGAAAACACCAATTATATAAGGAAAGGTCACTAAAATGTATAAGGAAATATTATTAGTACTTGATCATTATTAATGTGTAGATAACTGCGGGACATTACACACTCACACACACAAACTATGACAGTGCCAGGAAAACACCAAAAAAATAACAATTTCCCCCCAAAGACTGCAGATGAAACCAGTTTTTTTCCCTAACCCTAAGGACAGGAAAGACAAAGCCACTGGAATAAAAACCATCAAGGCATTGTGGGAAATTATAAAGGACAGTGCCAGGAAGCTCACAGAACCAGGAACCACAATTACCTAAACAACCAGGTATCACACAGAAACACAGAAAATCTGGCAAAGCTGCAGTGCACCAACCTGGCCTGCCCATAGAAAAGCAAAAAATGTTATAAATTTTATATGTCTCAAAGTGGCTGCTTTCTATGGGCAGGCCAGGTTGGTGCAAGGCAGCTTTGTGAGATTTGTGTTTAGTTCTGTAGTGAATTCATTACATAAATACACAATCTCCCAAGTACATGCAAATAAAACAATTAAAAATATTCTAGACACAATAAATAAAATTAAAAAAACACATTAAAAAACATAACCAGATCACTTACCAGCAGGCAGAATCAGCAGCTCTCCTGTGCGATGGATGCAAGGAGCAGGCAGGTGACCAGGCAGCAGGTAAGGGGCCTGGCTGGCAGGCTAGGAAGCGGCGGTGGCCTCCTGTGTGTTTCATTTTTGGCCTCCAGTTCCACTCTGCCATCCAAAAACAGGCCCATGCATCCGGTTTTTGGCCTCCTCAACCTCCAGAGGGCGGGTGGGTGCTGGCGGGGGGTAGGTGGGGCAATGTGGACGGGGCAGATTAATGGCTTCGGCAGGGTGCTCTGGCCCGTGGGGCATAGTTTGAGGACCCCTGGTTTAGCCCCATTTTACAAACCTTTCTAGCCAAAGTTGCTAAGTGAATCTGACTTTCCCATTGACTTTGCTTGCAAAATGTGATTGCATGACCCCAGGAAAACATGACCATCATAAATACATGCCACTTGCCAAGTGTCTGAATTTTATCAGGTAACTACAAGGATTTTGCAATGGTCATAACTGTGAAAAATGATATACCATCTTTTTTTCAGTGCAAGCAAACAGTCATTAAACAAATGGTTGTAAGTCAAGGACTCTACTTATATTCCAATCAGGATCCATACAGTTTTAGTCTCAGTCCAAAATTAAAAACAAGGGGACTTCTTCCCTTTCACAACAAGAGAGAAGGTTGAAAAACAGCTGGCCATTAAAATGTGGAGGGGGGGGGGAACAAGGCAGATACTGGAAATTCTGTTCTATTTATTATTGTCCCACCGCATTGTGAGGAAAAAGCTCTTTCTCAGAGAAATGCTTACCCCCTCCTGTGTGAACTTCAAGCAGCTTCTCAGGAGGCTATAAATCTCCTTGGGAAAGAGATTTTCTTCAATTGTGCACAGATAATACAGGGAAGTGTCTTTGAAAGGACTGCAGTGCTCTGACCCCCCCCCCCTTTTCACTTTAAACCAGGGGTGCCCAACCCTTGGCATTTAAAACTAATGAACTTGCAACTCCTAGAATTTCCCAGCCAGCATTCCCGAGAGTTGAAGTCCATATATCTTAAAGTTTCCAAAGTTAGACACCCCTGCTTAAAATCGACCTGGCTGAAACCTAGAGTTACATTTGTGAAGAAGGCAGACATTTTAACATGAAACTCCAAAAGAGGTCCAATCAGAGAAAGGAATATAAACCTAATGTTTATTTATTTATTTTCATTTCTATGACCACCCATCTCAAACAAGTTATATAATGCTAATAACCCTAACATAAAATTAAGCATAAAGCTTCATGCTCTTCTCCAGGAGTGCAAGAACCTTTCTGTCTCTGCTGGACTTCGTCTTGATGATGTTGCCGCAGTTGCCCGGGCGCAGAAGGACGGAGGTAGCCAGAGCCACGCCGAGGCAGCCCGGTGGGCAAGCGAACGAGGATCAGGCAGCCTGAACTTCCATCGCTCACTCGCTGGCTCGCCCACCTGGCTGGCCTCGTTGTGGTCTGGTTACCTCTGTCCTTCTGTGCCCGGCAGCTGCGGCAACATCATCAAATAATAATATTATTCTTTTTAATTCTTAATTTTTGTCTTGATGACATCCCGCAGCTGCCAGGTGTGGAAGGCCGGAGGTAGCCAGAATCGCTCCCCAGTCGCTTTCGCGGCTTCCCAGAGCGCGGGGAAGAGCACGGTGCTCTGGGAAGCCATGAAAGCGACTGGGGAGCGCCGAGAACCTTCCTGCCTCCACTGGACTTCATGTGCTCCTCTTGACTGCAATAGATGTCCAGAAGCGGCGGGGGCTGTTGGGCTGGAAGCCCAAACCCCATTAGCTACAAAAGCCACTTCTGAACATCTATTGCAGTCACAAGGAGTGGACAGAGAAGAGCGTGAAATTTTGAGAACCTTCCTGCCTCTGCCGGTTGCCGGTTGTGCAGCATGGCCCCTGCGCGCGTCTCCTCCTTCTCCCCCCTCCTCCTCTTCACTTCCCAAAGGCTCTTCTCCTCCATACCAGAGCGGGAGCTGGACACAAGGGATGGGAAAAAAACCACACACGTTGGAAAACTTTGCCAGGAAGGGAGGCGGGGAACCAGTGGGGGCAGGGATGCCCTGGAATGTCCCCATGCTTTGCTGGTGGCCACGCCTCCTAGGCAGTTCAGGGAGGTTCTAGGAGGCTAGCCGTGCCGCACAAGCTACCGCCTGTGAGCAGCGATGGAATGGGCGGGGCAAGCGAACGAGGGGGCAGGGCAGGTGCTCCATGATGAACCTCTTCTAATTGGTATGGGAGATTTCTGGAAGCTCTTCTACCGAACCTGTTAGAAACCAACAGAAACCCACCCCTGATTGTACATTATGTATACAATGAAATTGGTACAGTAATCCATTCCCCTTTTTAAGTGTGTTCGTATAATCGTTAACTGTGCTTGCTAAGTTGCTCAGGAGTGAAAGAACAGGAAATGGGGAGTGGTGTGTGTGTGTGTGTGTGTGTGTGTGTGTGTGAAAAGAAGATTGTCACTGTTCCCTTTTCTTTATATTCCTAGAGGAGTCATACTGCAATCTACACATACAGGAATGCTTAACTTTTCAAGTGTAGCTAAAGACAGTTAACTGCTTCCATGAAACTCAGCATGATTCCCAGATAATTTTTTCATTCAAAAACTCATCCAAAGAAGAGCGCAAGCAGCACATTGGCAGGGACCAACTACATCTAGTTATTACCCATCCTCATCTCTTTCAGAGACCTTAAAGAAGCCAGGCATTTTTGTCAGTATTTTTGTCCCTCATTTAGTAACTAGGTATTGTCGTTTTTTCCCTACCCCTGCTGAATTTTAATGCCTTGGTCAAAAACACATTTTGGCACAAAAAAAGGCACATTTGGCAACCTGACATAATTTGGCAGAAAAGGAAGTCTGGAGGACAGAATCAAAGAAAGGTATGGAAGTCTAGATTTAAGCAATTGGCCTAATGCTAACCGTGCTCTGTTAACACAAGTATTCTTTTTTCCGGTCTAACTGAAGAGAGAGAAAGAAAGAGAGAGAGGGAGGAGAGAGATGGCACTTTGTACTTTCAAAGACCTATTAATATTCTTTCCCGGGGGGGGGGGGTCTCGGTCTTGTCCCCCTCCTATTTAACATCTACATGAAGTCACTGGGTGAGATAATTCACCGGCATGGGATCAATACCACCAATATGCGGATGATACCCAGTTGTATCTGTCCACCCCGTGCCAACTCAGTGTAGCGGTAGAAGTGATGTGCCAGTGCCTGGAAGCTGTTAGGGTCTGGATGGGGGTGAACAAACTTGCACTCAATCCTGACAAGTCCAAGTGGCTATGGATGTTGCCTCCCAAGGACAGTTCGATCAGTCCATCCTTATGCCTGGGGGGGGGGACTCTACTCCCTCAGCGAGGGCCCGAAACTTGGGAGTCCTCCTGGACCCACAGCTGACATTAGAGCATCATCTGTCGGCTGTGACCAGGGGGGCCTTTGCCCAGGTTTGCCTGGTGCACCAGTTGCGACCCTACCTGGATCGGGAGGCACTTCACATGGTCACTCACGGCCTTGTTTACCTCGAGGCTTGACTACTGTGACGCGCTCTACATGGGGCTTGCCCCTGAAAAGTGTCAGAGACTACAATTAGTCCAGAATGCAGCCGCGTGAGCGATATTGGGTGTATCACACCTATCCTCCGCGAGCTGCACTGGCTTCCCATTGGTCTCTGGACACAATTCAAGGTGCTGGTTATCACCTTTAAAGCCCTACATGCCTAGGACCCGGATACCTGCGGGACCATCTTCTGCCACATACTTCCCAATGACCGATTAGATCGCATAGAGAAGGGCCTGCTTCGGGTACCGTCAGCCAGACAATGTCGGCTGGCAACTACCCGGGGGAGGGCCTTCTCTGTTGCCGCTCTGACCCTCTGGAATAAACTGCCCCCAGAGATCCGGACCCTACCCACTCTCATGGCCTTCTGTAAGGCTCTTAAGATCTGGCTATTCCGGCAAGCCCCGGGCTGTTGAACTCGTGTTTGAGTCCAGCCCCGATTAGACGGGTGTATCTTGTGATCTTTTTTACTATGTTTTTCTGTGTTTTTTAACTTCTATTGTAATTGTATTGTTGTAAGCTGCCCGGAGTCCTCCGGGATTGGGCAGCCTATAAATTATTAAACATTCAAACATTCAAACATTCAAGGTAAAATATATTTGTAAATGAAATTTGCTGCTGGGGAGGGGGGAATAGAAGAAATGAGTGGTCATTGTACAAAAACAATCCTGATGCTGTTGACCAGGTATAAAAAAATGTTCTGCAATATGCATTTCTCTGGCCTATGTTGTTTTTATTAAACCTGATTACTGCAAGTAGATGAAGAAGTTACATACATTAATTTACTTGCTTATTGAAAGTGGGGGAAAACTGCAGAAATTTTATGTCATGTACATTTTGGTAGAAGTGTACCTACATTTGTAAAGAAGGTATGGACCTCTGAATAGATTTGGACTGAATACAAAACAAGTGACCACTATGTATGAAATGCCAGTGATACATTGAAAGTACAAAAGAAGAGTACCGTATTTTTCAGAGTATATCAAAAAAGAAGCTAAAAATCTGGGTATATACACCGAATACAGCAGTTTTTTGCCTCCCCAAACCCCGCCCCTTCACAAAATGGCCGTGCAGAGGCCTGTAGAAAGCTTTCAGAGAGCTCCTGGGGTCTGGGTAGGGCAGAAATGAGCAAAAAACAGCCCATTTTTTGCTCAGTTTTACCCTGCCAGCCCCCAGGAGCACTCTATAAGCTTCCTAAAGGCTATCCATGCCCATTTTTTTAAATGAAAAACGTGAAAAATGGGCTGGTTTGGGGAGGTTTGCAGAATGCATTTTTTTTATTTGCATCTTCAAAACCTTGGTGCATCTTATACTCTGGTGCGTCTATACTCTGAAAAATAGGGTAATTAGGTTGAGAGAAGGGGAAGATAAAAATGTCAAGGTTGGCTAGAATTGATATTGATTATATCAATTGATATAAAGGCATGTGATGTTGGTGGACCAGTGGTGGGTTTTCAAATTTTTTTAGAACCTATTCTGTAGGTGTGGCCTGTTTTGTGGGAGTGGCTCAGCGGTTATGTGACTGAGTGGGCGTGGCTAAGTTGGAAAATGTGGTGAAACTCACTTAACGCTCTTGCTTAGCAACCAAATTTTTGGGCTCAATTGTAATCATAAGTTCTTCCTTCCTTCCTTCCTTCCTTCCTTCCTTCCTTCCTTCCTTCCTTCCTTCCTTCCTTCCTTCCTTCCTCTTCTTGTGTCTCTGCCGGGTGGGGGAGCGGAGGCTCGTTTCCAATGAAGGGGATGGGGAATCCATGCGATTTCCTCCCTCTGCATGGTTTCCCCACCTTCATTGGAAACGAGGTAGCTATCAAAGAGAAGAGGGCAGCGCACGCTTGTCGGGGCCTCCGGAAGAACGGGTAAGCTAAGGCACACTAAATTTCACCAACCGATATGCCTGTACCGGTCCGTACAGGCTGAAACCCACCCCTGTGGTCGACACATCCATGGTTGGTAGGTGTAAAAAGATATGCAGAAGCATAATAAACAGTGTGCCCTTTTCTTTCATCTCCTGCCTTTAATGGTTCAGTTACAATTTCTCACTTTTTTTCTATTCCTTGTGTAACATTATTTACCCTGTGAGGGTACAGTTAAGTGTCAGGAAAATTAGGAAATCCAGACTATTCAAATGGTAAAGTAAAGTAAGTTAACTAGTTTTGTTTACTCTCTGCCCTTGTGTGTGTTTAAAGTCTCATTGTTGAAAATAGCTTTGTCAGGGAATGGAGCAATTTGGAGTGGGGAAGAAATCGGTTACATTGGGTATAAGTTATTATTTGCTTAACTGAATTTTATTAAATAAACTATAATTTGATGGCCAAGGCTGCATACTAAAGCTTAGACTATGATTTACAAATTACAGTTACTGGATTCACACAATATCAAACAAATAACTTTATAAATTACATGTTGTACATTTAATAAACAGCCTACTAAATTATATCATCATTAATTCAAAGTATCTCTCAGTGGGGAACCAGTGCAAAAAACATTCATTTCAGCTTTTCCCCAGTGAACTGGTGTTCCACTGAGGGCACCTAATTACTTACCGTATCTTTTCCTCTTCAGTGGAAAAAAACATATTCCTGAATCAATTTCAAATAGAAATATAGTTGGAAGGGAAAAGATTTCACAGCATCTAAAGCTCACCTACTCCAACCTTCATGGCACTTTTCTTCTTCTTTTCTCTTTTGTATTTTAAAAGACACAACTTCGCTTCTGCTTTATTGCCTGTTTTGGTGTTTCTTTCTGTATTATACCCTTCATCATGGAGATAAATTAACAGAATTTAATTGTATTAATTCTTTAGTTCTGTGGTCTTCACATTTAGATTTGGACCTGCACCAGTCCAAAAAAGACTGAGCTGTCTGGCCAGGGACAATTCGATCTATGTGGTTGCCAATATGGGTGATAAGAAGACTTGCAATCATATAGACCCAAAGTGCCCCTGTGATGGCCGCTATCAATACAACACAAATGTTGTCTTTGATTCAGAGGGAAAGCTGGTGGCACGATACCACAAGGTAAGGTTACAAATTTCACACTTTATTTTTAAGAACTGGTTATTTCTCCATGAACCCTACATAAAACATAAGCACATCATTATAAGTTAATTCTATTTTGAACATCAGAGGCTGAATATGTCGAGTAGAGCATATTCCAACTTTGAGATTTCAGAGAGATAACAAATTACCTGTAGCAAATGTGATTTAGCATAACAGATATATAGGGTAGAAAAGAATTTTGGGCATCCAAAGTTCTAATTTGGCAGATTGATTCTTTCTTCTTTCTTTCTTTCTTTTTCTTCTTTCTTTCTCTCTCTCTCTCTCTCTCTCTCTCTCTCTCTCTTTATTTCTTTGCTTCATTCTTTCAATTCTTTCTTTCCTCTTTTTTTGTTTCCTTTTTATTACAGAAATGTAATGTAATTAAAAATAATACAAAAGTAAAAATGCAATAAAAGTTAAAAATAAACTTTAAAAGGAAAAAGTATCCATTACCTTAACTTTTGTTATTAAATATGGAAATAATATTGCTCTGTCTTCTCATTTTTAAAATATAAAGATACTCCAAAATCTACTAAGAAACACACATCTTTGACATCTGTTCTTTGACATTTGAAGCATTTCCCCCCCACCTTTCTACACTAATTATTTAGCTGAATCCCAGTCTTAATACAGCCAGAGTTCTTCATAATATCAACATCCATAGTTTTAGAATACAATTCAGTATCAAATGTACATATGTAATAATTACATTTTCCTCCAATGATATTTGTTGGTTTATTCATGTCAGAAGCATCACAGTTAAAATAAGACATGCTATACAACATAACATTTAAAATGTAAAATACAAGATTAAAATATGCACAAATTTTAAAATTAAACAGATATTACCAGAAACTAGCAATATTAATTGAGTTGCCATGAGATCCTTAAGTGTACACTGATTGGGACACAAAGGGCAGCTATACATATGGGTTGTTGTCTGCATGTCACCACAATCACAAAGAACAGAAACCACCAGAGAGCCCCATTTGTTTAGAGTTTCTCTAGATCTTGTTGTAGCAAATGATATAACATATATAAGCAAGATTATTCCAATGTTGAAACAAAGAAATGAACCCTAAATGAAATATTTAAAATAGATAATAGCAGAGATTGGTTTTCCAGCATGACTGGAGCCATTTGTGTGAAAATGCAGGAGGCCACTACAAATGTGTCTCAGTTACATAAAGAAGATCTTCTCCTTGCAATGGGTGCTGATACTACATTATTAATAGGCACAGAGGTTCTGGGAAACCAGTCAATCGGAATTTAA
The DNA here is from genome assembly GCF_009769535.1 of Thamnophis elegans. Taxonomy (NCBI): domain Eukaryota; kingdom Metazoa; phylum Chordata; class Lepidosauria; order Squamata; family Natricidae; genus Thamnophis; species Thamnophis elegans. The sequence goes on along the minus strand of NC_045544.1, from coordinate 43,538,470 downwards.
AGAAATTTTGGGATTTTCCCCCTCTTATTTTAAAAAGCATTACACTTTCACCTTCAGTTAAAATGACTTGCAAGATGACTTTAAGTCAGCGTTACGTTGTTCATACGTTCACTGAAAAACACCTCACCTGTTTCCTTAAATGTGTATCTTTATAACAGTTTAACCTGTTTACGGTGGAGCAACAATTTGATTTCCCTAAAGAGCCTGAACTTGCAACCTTCGATACTGCCTTTGGAAAATTTGGCCTCTTCACGTGCTTTGATATTCTCTTCCACGATCCTGCTGTAACCCTCGTAACCCAGCTCTCGGTGGACACCATCATTTTCCCGACAGCCTGGATGAATGTTCTCCCACACTTAACTGCTATCGAATTCCATTCAGCTTGGGCCATGGGCATGCGTGCCAATGTTCTAGCAGCTAATACTCATAATCCTAGCCTTAATATGACAGGTAATGTACTGAGATAAAAGGTTTGATTGGTATTTGGATCTATTCACCAGGCAGTTGAGAACATCTAGCTGGTTGAGAAATCCTTTGAAAAATCCTTTAATGCACACTTGCCAAAATTAAGATATGCTGGTGTGGTCCCTGCAGACAGAAATCCAGAGAGTAGGGAAGGCATTGCCATCAGTGTAGCATACAGAGTACAGTCTTTATTTATTGTGCTTCTACAAATCTCTGATTAGACGTGTAAACAGTAATGAAGGCAAATATACGTGACCCAAGGATAAATGTTGCAGGATCCAATCTGGGTCGGTCAATAGGACCAACGGCTTTGTCTTCCAAGCTTTTGGATTCATACTGGAGCCCATCCTCAGGGAACTTCTCTCTAGCAGTGTGTACTTTGGGCTGTTCTATTTCTGTTATTTATATGGTACAAGTTTTAGGAGGTGAGGGCTTGGCAGTGGAAACAAACAGCCAACAACTTAATAGCCAGTCATCAACACCCCAATCAACATCTAAAAAGCCACATACAACAGACATTGTTAAATACCACACACAGAACAACCCAAAGCACGCACTCTACTAGAGAGAAGTTCTCTAAGGTTGGGCTTCAGTATGAGTCCAAAAGCTTGGAAGACAAAACCACTGATCCAGTGACGGACCCAGATAGGATTCTGCCATAATAGCCAAGTTTTGCTTTGTTTCTTTGCATTGCTATCATAAATATCATTTTTTGTAAGAGCCTGGACCTCTACTGGTTCTTTGAGCATAAGTTATATCTTCCTATTCTCTTCTTGCTCAGAGTAGAAAAAAGGAAAACAGAAGGCCGATGGGGTGAATGCTTGTGTATATGAATACATTTTCTGGTCTTTTTTTAGAGTTAAATATGTGTGATTTTGGAGTGGTGGTGTTTTCTTAAATATGTATGTTGGGGGGGCAGGGTAGAAGAAATAATGTATGCTATATGTCTTGCAAAGACATGATAAGAAATATGACTTTTATTCTCATCATTTTTAGGCAGTGGTATCTACACACCATCCGGATCGGAAGCTTATCATTATGATGCAGAATCAATGAATGGGCACCTTTTGGTTGCAGAAATCTATTCCCATCCGTCTCATTTTCCCACCCCTCTTCCTACTGTTAATTGGAGCTATTATGCCACAACTGTGAAGGGTTCCTAAGCCCTTTACTTTCTCTGGATTAATTTTCCATGATAACTTCACCTTATGTACCCTTGGAAAAGAAGCTGACAATCTTACAGTGTGCCAGAACAATCTCTGCTGCCACTTAAGCTACAGGATGATGGAACAACAAGAAGATGAACTTTACGTGCTAGGGGCATTCGATGGTCTTCATGAGGTTGAAGGACAATATTACTTACAGGTATTCTTTTATTTATGGGAGGGCAACACTAGACGGAAAGATGAAAGATGAGATGCCTTCTAAATTTGCAGGTTGTTATCTAGATAAACTTCAGCACTTTATTCTCATTATCTCATTTGGAATAATTGTCTAGTTTAATATTCAATCACTTTGGTGGCTGCATCATGCACATGATGAACGAGTCTCTATTAGCAGGAAGTAAGTCCTACATTTCTTACTCCTGGGAGGATGGAGGGAAATGTTGCATCACACAGAGTTCTGGAAACTTTATTACCATGTCCTGTAGGATGCTGACACTGACTGCCATAAGAATAGGACCAGTATTTAGTTTCATCCTTTATCTGGATTCTAATTAATGAGCCATATATTCATTGATACTTTTGGTGACTGACTGGTACTTAATCATGCAAGAATACATTGCAAGGATATGTTTGTATAATGGTCAGTATTGATAAGGAGTCAATAAGCTGTGAATATTTGGATAGAGGGCAAAGAAACCACCCAATCCTATTAGAGCAGACCTAAGCATTTGTTTTGCACAGATTGCTGGCCCACCTGTAAATTACACCTGATAGCTCCCTGGATCCTACCAAATGTAAGGAATCAGAAGTTGTGCTTGAGATGGTAGTGTCAAGTTCCGGAAGCCCTGAGCCACTGCAGCAAAACGGGGCTGACAGATAGACTGTGAGGTCCACCACAAATTTGGGATTTTGTAATGAAATAAATATGCAACCATATAGGAATGGGCCTTTCCAATTGTAGCTCTCTTTGGGATAGCTTTTCTCAATTAGCTTTGACTATTCTTTCATCTCACTTTACCTCCCCTTCCTTTTATGCTATTGAACTCCAGACAGCTGTGAGAGACATTGTCTTTTTGGCAACTGGCAGAGATATATTTATTTCCCTGTCTACTTTAATTAATAAACACACTGATCTGAAACACATTTGCTATTTAGACCATTGTTAACTTCTCTGCTACTGCTGCTTGTGCTGTTTTAGGGTTATAGCATTTTAGGATTATATACCGTAGTTACTATTTTTCGGTATCTGGGATCCCATCTCCAAGGCAATGGCGATATCAATGGCAAGATGCGAGCAAGGGTGAATAGGAAACAAAAGAGGAACGAATAGGGAATGGGCTTTTGCAGGAAACAGTTCATTCATTCGGTCTGGAAAGTTCTATTTGTGGTTATAAGAGACTGTGCCAAGTTTTGCCTTCCCCTGCATTTGGAAACTAGTTATCTGGCAGAGCTCCAAACGAGATAAGGTGCATGTGGATAAACATTCTTCTGAAAGACTGTTTGATAAGCCTGACTGAATGAAAGGAATTCACAGTCATGTCAATAAAAGAGGTTTTATTGGGACTAAGACTTTGCTTCTTGCTTTCTAAGGAAGCCTGGGTCAGAACAAAAGGTTTATAACACGGGGACAAAACTCACTTAAGAAATGTCTCACTTAGAAACAGAAAGTTTGGGCCCAATTGTGGTCATAAGTCCTTTAAAAATGGTGATTTATATAGCTGCAAGTCCTTGGTCACCGTGACACCAGGAACTCCTCTTATGCCAAGCTGAAATTGTGTCTTTATCTGCTAGTTCTGAGTCAACAACCAGTAGGGCTTCTCCCCTAGCCACCAATATGCACTTGAGTGTGTTCCACAAAAGTTCCTTGCTATGGAGGAAATTAAAACAATGGTTTGCAGTTGTTTTCTGGTGGTAGCAACCTGGCTCCTTTATAGTGAGTACTTCTTCAAGTATTGTTTGGTCTTCTCCTCCTTCCAGATCTGCACATTGCTGAAGTGCGGAAGTACGGACCTTCAGAGCTGTGGTCAGGCAACCAAGACTGCTGAATCCTATTTTGACTTCTATTCTCTCAGTGGCACATTTGGCACTAATTACGTCTTCCCGGAGGTTTTACTCAGTGGGATTTCTTTGGCCCCTGGATTGTTTCAGGTAAGGTTAAAAAAAATAATTATAATTTTATTAAATTTGTCAAAGTCTAACAAAGACGTGAAAATGAAAGTACTGGGACACTGGAGGAGGGAAAGGAGGAAAGGAAAAAGTAGGGGATAAAGGGAAAAAGAAGAAGAAAAGCATTGACTTCTGACACTGTTTAGCATAGCAGAATAACATAATAATATGACAGCCTCAACCTCTTACATTTATTTCTATGGAGATTCTCATCCATCCAGGTCATGGTTGTCCCAAAGGTGCTTTTTCAAGAGGCAACTGGACTTTCTTTCCTTTTTTATTTTTTTTTTTAAACACATAAACACATAGACAGAACACAACATAGATTAAAACAACAAAGGAACAAAAGGTTCCATCCTACAGCAGTTCCATATCCGTATGTCTTTACAATTGATGTTTCCCCCCTATACATTCATATCTTACATTCCTGGTCCCCTTGTTCTTTAATGGTTTATGTATACTATTCCATACTTATTTATATTTAACTGTTTGTATCAGAATATCACTTTACAGATATTGCACCTTATATACTTGCTATTGTTTAACTACTATAGCTTCACATATGTTAACTCTTCTTATCTTTTCTTATACTAATCCTAACATTTCTACAACACTATTTTATGTTTCCCTACTTCTTGTTTCTGTCTTCTAACCCTTTATACCATTTATTCCATGTTAAATAATATTCCGATTCCTCCTTTTCTTGAATTTCTTTCATCAGCTTGTCCATCTCCGCACACACTAAGATTTTTCTTATCACCTCATCTTCCTTTGGTATTACATTGTTTTTCCATTATCTGGCTGCGGTTATGATATGAAGGATTAGGTATTGTATTTCTCTACTGTACTTTTTTGTAATTATACCCAATAGAAATAGTTCCGGTTTCCAATTTATTTAATTTCCTGTTATTTCTTCAAGTCACTTTTTAATTTTGGTCCAGTATTTTTTTGCCATCTCGCATGTCCGCCATAGATGATAATATGTCCCATGTGATTTTTTGCACTTCCAGCAGATCGGCGATAATCTTGGGAACATCTTTGCAAGCCACTCTGGGGAGAGGTGCCATCTGTAAAATATCTTGTACTGGTTTTCCTTGTATGCCGCAAACATAGTTAGTTTCAAGTTTGTTTCCCAAAATTTTCCCATTTTTCCTGATCTATACTATAACCAAACATTTTGCCCACCTTAACATTGTTTTTTTTATGACTTCATCTTCCATTTTATACCTCAGCAAGAATTTATATATTTTCCTAATCAATTTTTTATCCGTACTTTGCAATATCTTGTCTAGTTCCTGTTGCTCCTTCTGAAATTCAATACATTTTAATATCACTGTTATATCTGGACTGAATTTGTATATATGTGAGCCAATCTATATTTATGCCCTGGTCTTTTAGTTCTTGTTTGGTTTTCGCTTACCCTGTTCTTTTATTAAATCCTTGTATCTTATACTTTATATCTGTAAAATTTGTGTGTTTCAGTGCTTCTGTTGTGCATAACCACAATAGTCAGGCAACTGGACTTTCAGGTTTTTCTTTGAAGACATCTTTGAAAGCTTGTCCAAAAAGCTTATTCAGCTCTGACCCACCATCCAGACAGAGTGAAGAAGCTTCTTGGATGAAAAGCAAAACATCTTCAAAGAAAAACCAGTTGCCTCTTGGAAAAAGCACCTTTGGCACCATTACCTTTACATACTTAATGTTTCTATAACAACAAACAAAACCAAAGTTTAAGATTTTCATTTTTTTTCTCATCTCAAAACAACATCCAGAAGCATTTTTCAAGTAGAAAGAAAGTGGAATGCATACTTTTCTTGATTAGAGCAGTTAATTTAGCCACCTCTGCTAGTGCCATCAGTTTTCCTGCCATTCGTTGCCATTGTGAGAATTAATGTATCTTTCCATGTGTGTGCGTAAATCATTCTGGCTGCTGTCAAAGAGCAAATTTCCAGATCTTTTTCAAGTTATTTTGTCCATTAAACCCAAAAGTTCCTGATTTAATTTTTTTATATTCACTTTAAGAATCTTAAAATATGAATTGTACCCCGGTATTTCCCATCTTAACTACACAAATATTGTTAGGAACCAAATTGGGCTTGAATAGGAGAAGCACAGAAACAAATCCCTTAATAAGGCTCAGAAGGAGAAGATGTTTTGGTCACTTTTTGGAAGCCAAAATTGAATTGTGAGAAAAATGAGGTTTCTCATTGTGTTTTTTTTACTTAAGTGCCTTGCTTGATCTATGAGTTTGGGTGGAGGCCACACCACATTGTTACATGGGTTACACTCAGGGGTGGGCTGCTACAGGTTCAGCTGGGTTTGGGAGAACCTGTAGCAAACATTATGGCCTGTTTGGAAAATCTCCAAATCCTAGCCCTGATTGGCCCCACCCTGCCCAACCCTATCAAGAGTCTCCACATTGCCCGTTTTGGATGCGAAGTAAGTGCAGGGTCTGTGCGGAGGCTTGGGGTGGGGGTGGGGAAACCAGCCTCCTGGAAGTTCCAGAAGCTTCCCCACCCCACCCCGAGTTCCATTTTCACTGGCAGAGGGCTGCAGGAGGCCATCCTGGTTGAAAACAGAGCCTGGGAGGGCTGTGCCTGGCCCTCCCAAGCTCCAATTTCACTGGCAGAGGCACTGTGGGCTGGTCCTTAGCTGTTTCCAGGGCAGCTCTGTGGGCCAGATCTAAGCACCACACGGGCCAGATCTGACCCATGAGCCTTGAGTTTGACACCCTAATATACACTTATTAGCAGTGGCTCTCACAGTTGGGAGTTTTTCCCAACCTTATTGAAATATGTGGGTAGTCACCCTGGGATCTTCTCTATACTATGTTATAAGAACTACATCTCCTCTTAATCTACTACTTTGAAAATTTCTTAACTTGGGAGATAGGAGAGATGTATACCTAGCTTATTGTATTACTCAAATTCTTTCATTCATTCCTAGGTTTTGAAAGATGGACAACTGGTCAGTCAGAACGATCTCCCTCAGGCCGTTTTAACTGTGACACTTTTTGGAAGATGGTATGAGAAGGATTCTCCATCTACACCCATTAACAATGCAACCCTAGCACCAATGCAATGCACCAATAAGGCTGAATTCATTATTCAATAAATCAGTTGCTTTATACCTTTACTGTTTCCATTGTCATTTATCATCCAGTAATGGATAACTCAACTGAAGAACTACCGTATGTCTTGACAATGGATATATTGATGCTATGTTTAAAGTTGGCTGACAAATCCTAAGGAATACAATCTCTTGAATGTTGTCCTAAAAAAGATGCAACAAGGTAATAGTTACTGATTAGGCTCTTTTTACAAGGTTCTTGGAAGAAAAACAGTTTGATATATGAATCATCTTCCGGTAGAGCTGCCTACTATGTATTAGAGCAGGTATTTGATGCCACTTTAAAATACAACAGATTCAGGTTGTGCCAACTCCATCTTATCTCTTAACTCCTCATTTCAGATAGACACCTAGAAATGACCCAACCTGTTCCCCATTTGTTCTGGGGATAATTTAGCAAGAATCAGTCCTCTACTCATAAGGAACCAGAAAACCAGACTTCCGTTTTTTTATAATCAAGAATGAGAAAAACTCAAACTTCTATAAAGACTGTTTGTCACTAATTTTCAACTAGGAAGTCAACTGGGTTGAATTATTGAGCCTGTCTGAGATTGTAATATGAATTATGCCAACTTTTAATTAAAAAGTATAATGCATGCATGCTAGTCAAAACTCACATAGTTGACTGTAGCCTTCACCCCACCCCTTGTCAGGTGCTCTTTATTTCAGGCTATTTTAAAAATAAGATGTCCTAGAGAATAGAGAAATTTTATGTCTGTAAGAGTCAAAAATGTGTAATTTCAATTTAGACAATCAATTGGGTTCTCAGATATTAGGAATTTCTAAGTTGACATGAGTAATACTTTTGGTTGTATGATAATTAATATGGCTATGCAGAAAAGGAAACTAAATATGAATGAAAAAGTATGCCTAGAGAATATATGCCTAGAGAATATAAATGTTAACTAAGACATCATGTAAACTTCAGATTGAGCAAGAGAGAGCGAGAGAAAGAAAGTGTGAGAGAGATAGGGAGGCAGGGGGAAAGAGAGAGAAGGGGATTCTTAGAAAATGAAGGATCAACAAAAATGGAGAGTGATAAGTTAGCATTCTGCAAACAAATACTTTACTTATGGGCAAAATAATTCATAGAATCTAATGAAATGGGAGAAAATATTCTAGCATTTGAATTTTTTGGTAATAACAAATGGCAGGATATGGCAAAGAAGCAAAAATGTTATTATAGCCTTAGACTTAGTTCTTTAGACTCAGGCTATGCATCCCTTGAGAATCTAGACGATGTAAATTGACGCTTCCTGTTTGGAAAATGGGAGTCATTCTTGACTAAGATAAAAATTCCATCAGATGGGGAAATTTAGACATGTTGCTTTTCTTTTGTGTTACAGTGTGCCGTGTTGGTGATAAGTAACAGTCTTAGATTTGGAAATCAATGGTGTGTCCATTTTATATGCTAAGACAGATCATTGATGTGATTGAGGGAGCTGAACTTTGAAACCCAGTCTGATATTGATCTGATTGAAGTTGCTGTCCATGTCTGCCTGTATTTCAAATATTGCCCTTGAGTGATCCTTAACCAGCTGTCATTGCTGGGCATTGCTATAAACCACCCTTCCCTAGGACCAAAGAAATATTCCCTTTGTAATTTGACAGAAGAATGCTTTTGTTACAGTCAACATTGTTTTAAAATGGATTGAAAACACACACACACACACACACACACACACACACACACACACACACACGTTATGCAAGAAGAAGAGGCAGGAAACCTGATTTCTTGAACACTGTTCAAAACCTTAAAAGGCTAACAAATCAATTTACAGTGTCAATGTTAAGAATGAATATTATCGCAGTTTAGCATGCTTCCTTAAAGAAACTTGGTGGAAAGCGTTCCTGGCCTTAAAACATGAAAATAATTTGCTATAGTCCTCTCCTGGCCAAAAGAAATCCTTTTCTTTTTGCCAGTATGCCTGTATAGCAACCTTCAGGTGTTGCCAGGATAAACAAGAAGCACCTGTCCGCAGGGCTCTGTTCCTTAGAAAAGCAATGCTTTCAAAAGCATGCATAATAGCCTTTAACTGATAAGCTGACAAATCAAAGCAAATTCAAAAAAAATATTAGTATTGCAAAAGGTAATTAACTCTGTATTAACCTGGAAAGGTGTTCACATTCAGAATAAAATATAATGGCAACTGATTGCTTTTGATATTGCGATTCAATGTATTCTTGCATTTGTCACCTATTGTTAAATGTAAGAGAGCTTATTTCTGAGTAGCACATTAATGATTGTATTAAACAGCTTGCTACACAAGTGGGTATCTCATTGCAATGGGACTTGCCTTTCTACAACAATAGTTTTCTTCCACACTCATCTCCAGATTCAAAGGAATCCGTTCTACTGATTGATACTATACTATTGGTAGATTGAAATTGCTGGGTACATTCTTGTGTTTGTAGAATTGAATCATACAACTACTCAATTCTACAGCACTGTATGAAAAGAGACAAACTGGTTATATGTAAATCCCTGTCCACAAGCTGTTTTTAAAATGGCTATTTTTGGAAACATCGGTGCAGGTGTTGAGCAAAACCATTGCCGGATTTACCAATGAAATACTAATTACTGTATTACCGTTCATAAGATGCTCCAGACCATAAGACGCTCCAAGCTTTTGGGGAAGAAAACAAGAAAAAAAAAATCTGCCTCTTTCTCCCAGCATCCATCGGTATTCATCTGGCTAGCATCCTTGCAGCAAACAGCAAACAGCCTGGTCAGCTTCAGCAGCCTGATTTAGCATGAGCAGCTGATTGGTGGTTGGATCAGCCTTCAGGGATACCACCAATCAGCTATTCCAGGCTGTGGGGATAGCTGCCGCCCGTTGCCACCACCACCTATTGCCACCACCACATATCCCATTTTTGGCTTCTGCATGCCCTGTTTTTGGCCTCCATGAGTCCCATTTTTGGCCCATTTCAGGCAGGGATTGGCTGCGCTGCCCCCTATCGGGGCATGTGGAAGCTGAAAACGGGACACATGGAGGCCAAAAACAGCCAAAGAGTGGGAGGCGGCGGGTATGCGGGACATTTCCACCCACTTTTTTGGGGGAGGAGTGTGTCTTACAGTGCAAAATATACAGTAACTATTAAGAATTTTAAGTCCTAATGATAAATGGAAGGACAAAGATTAAATTCTGTGGATATACAATAGTGATTTAAGAGTTATGTTAGTGTGTAATATTATCATCAATATGCCTGAAGTGCTTCTATAATTTTGCAGTCCAGTGGCAAACTTAAATAAATCATTCTGCACATTTTCATTGTGATTCATTTTAATCAGGAACAATCAACTGTCTGAAAGTTATTAAATAAGTAACTTTCAATATTAAATTAGATTTCGATATTTAAACTTCATACACAGCATGAGAAATGTGCTTTCAGGTATAAGATATGCAAATTTAGTGGTAATAACTGCCTATCCTTGGCATATTTATTTTCATGGTCTTTGCTACACATTTGATTTATTTTTATTTTTATTTTTAAAACCCATTAACGTTCTCTACGCTGCAAGCAAGCTTGCCCTGGAAAGATTTATCATCAGCTTATCTTGTCTGAATACTTAATACTGACGTCATCATGTTAGTGAAGACTTTGCAGGCTGCAAATGAAATTCAGACTTGGTTGGACTCGGCTTCAGTTAATTGAGGTTGAATGGCTGATAAGTGATATTTTGGGCTGTTTTGAATGGATTGGCATTCAAGAAAGATCTTGTCTTAGTTAATGAGAATTATTTCTGGAGGTAAGATTTATTTCCTATCTGGGGATTTGGATGGGACAAAAATGTTAAACAAAAAAGTTTGCTTATTGGCAGCACAGTGACAGAGCTGAATAGGCTATTATTTTTTATTTTAAACCTATTAAAAACATGTCTAAGGTAACCAAAGAAGTTTGAATAAGGCTACAATTATAAAACTCTGAAAAGTGTAATTAAACTCTTGGCATGAGGAAGTGGTTTATAGTCTGCTCAGAATAAAATGAGTTTAAATTTAAGAGAAGATTTAAAATATTCTATTTTCAATCTGTTTAATAATAACATTTATAATATTCTTGTGTGTGTATGTGTGTTTGAATTTGTCTTGACTGATAGACAAAGAGTGATAGAGACTAAGTCAAAATCACCTAACTGTCTCCATGCCTAATGCAGAACTGGATCTCACACTCTTGTTGGTTTCTAATCTGATGCCTTTAATATTTTATTTGTGAGAGTAAAGATGGAATATAAATTATTTTAATTTATTAAAATGTTAAATCAGAAATTGTTACTCTAACTTTTATTGCTAAGTTAAAATGACATATATTTATATGAGTATATATATAATTTATATAAAGATATAATTTGTCATGTTGGATAGCACACAAAATATTTGTGGGAGGTGGGGAATATGCTAAATACATTGTTGCAATCCACTATTGTACATAAATTTTCAATCCCTGGCTTTTTTTTTTAAAAAAAAAGTACATTATTGTTTATTTGCCATGAAAATGATAATATTTCAAAAGCTTCCATTCCTTAAGAGAGAGCTCTATTTTATGTACAATATTTTCATATATACAAGGGACATTCAATTGTTTTAAAATTACATTTTATTAAGATGAAACTCCTTACTTGAAACTAACTGAAGCTCTGGAAGGTCATATTTGATAAGGTAAGATTTTTATTTCTCCAATTCCACCCCTTTAACTTGCTAAACTCTTATCAGTTCTCAAATTGAAGTCAGTTATAATGTTTACAAATCATAACACTAGAATTCGCATATCCTTACTAGCCCCAAACTAAGAAAGTCTTATTGTTGCTTGCCATAGTGTTAAAGATAACCTGTAATCACTGTATTTGTGATTGATAGGCGAATCCCAACACTCAGATTTAGTGACAGTCAGCCAGCCGCCATCCAATGCCTGAATCCAAATATGCATTTTCACTTATCAGTTTTGTTGTCACACAGACATGGGGAAATAATCTCAACTCCTCCCCATAATGTAAATAAAATGTTTGCCTTCTTCAGAATTCAAAATTAGTTGAATTCCTGAGAAGTTGGATACTGGGGCTAAAGAAAGAAAAGAAGTCATGTTCTCCAGTTATTAAGAAAACCTACAGAAAGATGGAACAAAATTCTAAGAAAGTGTGAGCGGAGAACTTTAGCTTCAGAACCAGCCATCCTAAGCAATCACTAATACTGTAGATTTCTTTTCGAATTATGCATTCAATTTAACCTCTCTTGTTCTGCGTGGTTAAGTCCACTGTTTTTGTCTTTGGTGTTTTTGTTTTTTGTAAATGCTCAGTAAATTGTGCATTTTTGTAGAATGGCACAGCTCCTCTAAACTGAGGGGTAGATCAACATATTATCTTTTATGGGGATATTTGTCACACAGCTCTTTCCTTTTATTTCCCTCCAATGTTAACTGATTTATATGTAGATCATTTCCAATTATTTGTGATTATTTAAGCATTTTTGTTGGTTCATTCATTTATTTTTTTAAAATAATGTTGCATTTTATTCATCTCTTGTGGGATTGGTCTTTCTTTCCATAAAGGAGAAAGAAGGAACTGATTTTCCTAACCATGAAACCAGTGGTGGGTTTCATTTTTTAGAACCTCTTCTGTAGGTGTGGCCTGCTTTGTGGCAGTGGCTTGCCAGCCATGTGACCGGGTGGGAGTGGCCAACTTGTAAAATGTGGTGAAACTCACTTAACAACGCTCTTGCTTAGCAACTAAAATGTTGGCTCAGAAACTCTGGCACTTGAAACACGCAAGTCTTAAAGACCAGAATTCCTCCTCCAGTCATGTTGGCTCAGGAACTCTGGCATTGAAGCACGCAAGTCTTAAAGCTGTCAAGTTACAAGACCCTTGCACCCCTAACTCTTTAGAAAAAAAAAACCAGGGTTGTTCAAATTTGACAGCTTTAAGACTTTAAGATTTAGATAGGACTCTTAGAGGCGGGCGAGGCAATTGGTGAGTCAGCCAACCAGTGAGCGGTGGGTGGGGCAAGTATGGTGCGGATGGGGGGGGGAGGGAGCTAGAACCACTTCTAAACAGCATGGTAGTTTTGTGGAACCTCTTCTATAGAAGAGGTTAGAACTGGCAGGCACCCACCCCTGCATGAAACTCAAACTACAGGATTAGAAATGTTTATAAAATTTATATTGTTATTTTTCTTCCCCACCCTTTTGCTTTCCAATAATGCACACAAGCTTTACAAGCCCCATCTCTTTCCTGTGCCAAAGTTAATATAAATGAGCATACTTTGATGGATATGCAGTGCGTCGGCATTTAAAGATTGCAGTGCTGTTATTCTGTATAAATAAGAGAGGCAATTGCTTTGTTACATTTCAACAGTCCATCCCCCATAGTTCAAGACAATGTTCATATATTTATTGATTAGAATATTATAAACTATTGATTCCACATGGAATTCTGACAATCTTTGTTGTACTTCAAACCTGATTAGCAAGAACTTGTCTGTGTACCAGGAAATTAGAGCATTTTGTTAAAAAATAAAAACAAATGATAAAACAGTATATAAATCACCATGGGGAATCAGTTAATTTTTTAAAATTCATCGCAGCCTCCAAAATTGCAAAATCTATTAAAACCCCAATAAGAAAAGTAGGCATACAGATTGTGCACAACTTACAACTATTTGTTTAGTGACTGTTTGAATTAATGATGGCACTGAAAACAGTGACTTACAAGTACTGATGCACCGTGTCTGTTATTGTGAGGGTTTTATTTAACAGCTATTTGAGAATAAAAGCTAGGAAATGATTATATCATTCTGCTGGGGGCAAAAATGACTAACCATCAGATACAATTTGATGTGAACATTAGAAATGAAAAGATTTAAAAAATCCAGCTTGCAGGATCTATTTTAAAACCTCAGTCATATCCTAGAAGCTGAAGGATTCTTTTTTTTTAAAAAAAAAGGGGAAGATTGTCATTTCTGTAGAGAGAGTAATTAACAGTGTTTATCAATATCTTTTCATAATTTGTGTAATGTGCAAACACCGTGCACGTTAAACAAGCATCTAATATTTCATATTAACTGATCCATCCTGTAGGTCTGGCCTGTTTACTCAATAGCGTAAGCCACACTGAGCCCTTCGGGATCACTCTCTGTACACACCAGCCATTTTGAAAGGAAACACAAAAGGAATATATTTTCTTCCCTTTGCAATGCTTGCACAAGGTGGATGACATGTGGCTCCTTTGTTCATAATGTACCTATAACGTTTAATTAAACACAAGTTAAGATTTGCCTTTCTGGTAGCAAGAAAAGATTTTGCCTGACTCTCAGTTCCTGTTACCAAATGTTTTCTAGTCATGTTGACCATCAATGTGTTTGGTTCTGATTACTGGAGGCCTTAAAAATAATATGATGTATAATAGTGTATATCCGTGATGGTAAACCTATGACATGCGTGCCACAGGTGGCACGCAAAGCCCTCTCTGTGGGCATGCACCCCTCCCAACTCACTGATTTTGGTTCCAGGAGGCTTCAGCAAGGCCTGCTAGGCCCAAAATGGGGTGCCGGGGGGGGGGGTGTCACGCGCAAATGTGTAAAGGGAGTAGGGGGGACGTGCGTGCATACCAGTGGTGGGTTTCAAATATTTTTAGAACCTCTTCTGTAGGTATGGCCTGCTTCGTGGGAGTGGCTTGCCAGCCATGTGACTGGTTGGGAGTGGCTTGCCAGCCATGTGACTGGTTGGGAGTGGCCAACTTGTAAAATGTGGTGAAACTCAGTTAACAATGCTCTTGCTTAGCAACCAAAATGTTGGCTCAGAAACTCTGGCATTTGAAGCATGCAAGTCTTAAAGCTGTCAAGTTACAAGACCCTTTAGAAAAAAAACCCCAAGGGAGTTTTAAGACTTGTGGACTTCAACTTCCAGAATTCCTCCTCTTACTCTTCATCTTGATGATGTGCGGATGGGCAGGGAGGAGGAAGCTGGAACCGGTTCTAAATGGCAGTGTGGATTTGTGGAACCTCTTCTATAGAAGAAGTTAGAACTGGCAGGAACCCACCCCTGGTGCATACGCAGGGGGGAGGGGCACACAGGGGTGTCACGTGCATTGCATTATGGATGGGCATGTACATCACTGGTGTCTATGCTTCGGAAGTGTGTTTTCCTTTCCTGTCAGTGCAGCAGAGAAGACATGAATTATTTTATCTTTGGAAGAAATCTTGTGAAAGGAAGGAAGGCAGGGTCAGAAAAAAGGAACTACAGTGGATGTAATGGGGGAAGGAGGGAGCATCCTTTAAACCCAAAAAGTGGGAAGATGATACTTCTAGCTAGCTAGCTGGAAGTTCTACACTATTGTCCTATTGTTATATAGAGACCCAAAGGAAACTATGAAGCTTAGAAAGCAGGCAGATTCTACAAAATAAATAAATGTAAAATGGACAAATGACACCAGATAACATTTTGTTTCTAAAACTATCTAAGAGTTATGTCCCTTATATTTATTGGACACAATTGGCACACAAGGCTCTTCAGATGTAATGGAAAGTATGAACTACCTTGGGAGAAGGGGGGAGAAGAGATGCTGTCTAGGAAACAATCAGACAAGAATGACAGGAGCCCACTTAATGGTGAGAAAAACAAATTTAGGAAGGACTCGCCCCAATGGACCAAAAGTTAAGAGAAGAGCAACAAAGTTGATTAGAGGACTGGAGGCCAAACATATGAAGAACAGTTGCAGGAAGTGGGTATATCTAGTTTAATGAAAAGAAGGACTAGGGGAGACATGATAGCAGTGTTCCAATATCTCAGGGGTTGCCACAAAAAAAGGGAGTCAAACTATTCTCCAAAGCATTTGAAGGCAAGACAAGAAGCAATGGATAAAGAATATTCCTGACAGTTAGAACAATTAATCAGTGGAATGACTTGCATTTATGTGTGTTACAGCACTGGAGGTTTTTGAGAAGAGATTGGACAACCATTTGTCTGAATTTATATAGGGCCGGGTGGCATGCGGAGCGATTTGTCAGGGCACGCGAGGCGTTGCCCTGTCAGCTGGCCAGCACGCATGTCTGTGCTGGCCAGCTGAGTTCAGCCTTTTTTAAAGCCATTTTTCACCCTCCCCAGGCTCCAGAGGCTTTATAGGAACCTGGGAGGGCGAAAACAGCTTCCCCACCGCCCCTGAAGCCTTCTGAGGCTTCAGGAGTTTCCCTGAAGCCTCCTGAGTACAAAAACCCGCCCTATGGACAAACCGGAAGTTCAAGAATGGACTTCCAGTTTGCTCGTAGGGCCATTTTTAGTCCTCTGGAGTCTTCAGGGAAGCTCCTGAAGGTTCTGAAGGCTCCGGGGGGCTTAAACCGGCCCCACAAGCCAACCAGAAAGTCTGTTCCTGAACTTCCGGTTTGCCCATAGGGCCATTTTTTTGCACTCCAGGGGCTTCAGGAGCTTCCCTGAAGCCTCTCGGGGGCCTCTGGGCAGGGGGGGTGGTCGGCTGTTTTCGCCCTCACCAAGCTCCTATAAAGCCTCTGGAGCCTGGGGAGGGTGAAAAAAGCATGCAAAAATGGGGGGAGGCTGTCATATGTGCATGCGTGCTGGGGGTGTGTGTTGCGCATTGCATTATGGGTATGGCATGCCCATGCACGACCCCCCCTGCGCCCCCCCCCAGTTTATGGTACGCGAGCCAAAAAAAGTTCGCAATCGCTGATATAGGGTCTCCAGCCTGAGCAGCCTGAGCATGGCTTACTATGGTGTGTAAACTCACCAACGTCACTTGCTTGTGAAGGCAAGAGCTTTCTGATTTGCTCTTGCTGAAAGTATGTTATTGTGGTTTGTTATGGCCACACAGATTTGTCTAAATTTGGCTGGCTTCCTTGCCACCTTCTGTGCCACTTGTAGACAAAGATATTATAAAGCCCCTTTAATCTTGTGGCCTGCCAATTTATTAAGTGGGTAGTTGGATGAAACTTTTTTTCCTTATCCTTTTGCCTTATGATTTATTGCCAACCATAGATGAAGAAGATTTTTTTAAAAAAACGTTTAAACTAGTTTCCTTCTTTGCTACCATGTGCACCACTTATAACCCAGTCAAAGTAGTGCAAGCTTCTATTGAAGCTCTTGTATCACCCAGCTAAAAGGGAGAAAAAAAGGTTACACATTCACAGACTAAAGTTAGATAGAGAACAACAGGGATTAATTCCTCCTTTAGTTTACCAAATCCTGAGAAAATAATTCTTTTAAAAATATCTAGAATTAAACATTTCTGAATTTTGGCAGTACAGCAAACCACCAAATAAACTATGGAAAGTTCAGGATTAATGTAAATATTTAGAAGGAGGCTGAAAAGTCTTGCTAATCTTAAAAAGGGGAAAGTAGCAATATAGCAACAAGATATGTTTTAGCAGAGACATCAGCGAGCAATGAAGTCTAAACTGGTGCTGCTCTCAAGCTAACATTCTCTAGATTTCCCCATCTGCGGAAAAGCAAGGTTCACTGAAAAAGCCCGTCCTCTTTGGGCTTCTCAACTCACAGATTCCTACTCTTCCTTACAACTAGTATCTCTAGTCTTCCTACACATCCACTCTCATCTCTAAAATATGGAAATAGAAGGTCTAATTTCTTCCATCATAGCCATGCAACTGTAGATGAGATTTGCAATGTATCAGCCTATCTCCTATGAGACATTCCTTGAAGAAGAACAAGCTCCAGAGTTGGGTGATGATGCCCCTATAAAATGGATAATTTAAATAGCAGCTCGTTAAATTGAAACAAGTACGTACTCAGATTATATGTACAGGTAGACCTCAACTTCAAACAGTTCATTTAGTGACTGTTCAAAGTTGCAGTGGCACTGTAAAAAGTGACTTATAACCATTTTTCATACATACTTTCAGACTTTGTAGCATCCTTATGATCATGTGATCAAAATTCAGATGCTTGGCAATTGGTTCATACTTATGACCGTTGGGTGTCCCCAAGGGCATGTGATCATCTTTTGCAACCTTCTGACGAGCAAAATCAATGGGGAAGCCAGATTCGCTTAACAACCGGGTTACTAAATTATCAACTGCAATGATTCACTTAACAACTGTGGCAAGAAAGGTCATAAAATGGAGCAAAACTCACTTAACAAATGTCTCTCTGAGCAACAGAAATTATGGGCTCAATTGTGGTCGTACATTGAGGACTACCTGTAGAAGCCATGTTGTGACAATAACGAACGAGCAGTTTGTTAACAATTGTTAACAACCAATTTCGTTGTATTTAAGTACAATGACAATAAAGATTATACTTAACAGTTCAAAATTTACAATGAGCCCCGCACGGGTGCTTTATAGTTCATAAAACATTGTAAAATGTGGTGTCAGCTCCCTCTGGTCACATGACCACATTTTGGGTGCTTGGCAACCATGCCATAAAATTGATTCTGGTCATATCAATGTCTCAATTTACAACCATAACAATTTATGACCCACAAATCCAATCCCAACTGCGGTCATATAATTTGAGAACTACCTGTGCTAAGAAAGGAATGAGTGTGGTGGTCACATTCCAATTTCTGAAGTGATTGTTTTGTGTCCTGGCCTTTTTTTAGCCCTCCTTCGTAAGGTAGACATAATTCCTAAAACACATGGAGTGTTAAGAGAAAGGCTTCTTCTACAAATCCCAATAGTAAAGTGGTAGGTAAACAGCAATTGCTGTAATTCTAGATAAGACTTAGGTGAGCAAGGCGAATTTCCAAGTAAAGCAGTCCAAAATCAAGGGGAACAATTACAATGCCAGTGCAAGGAAGTGATGAGATCATGGTGAGTCAACAAACCAATACAATACAATAGCAGAGTTGGAAGGGACCTTGGAGGTCTTCTAGTCCAACCCCCTGCCTAGGCAGGAAACCCTATATTGTTCCAGACAAATGTCTCTCCAACATCTTCTTAAAAACTTCCAGTGTTGGGGCATTCACAACTTCTGGAGGCAAGCTGTTCCACTGATTAATTGTCATAAATTAGGGTCATAAATAACTTGATTGAAAGTAGAACAATAGGTAAGGGACCCTTTTTTCCTACAACAACTTAATACTCTTAATACTTAATACTCTGTTTGCTAAGTATGCACAACTTTGGTCAAACCTTGCTGTTGACTTCAGTATCTTGATGATTGTTCATGAGTTGTGCATTTCAGCAAAGTGCATAAATCTCAGGAGGAATAGCTGGGGTGGGGGGGATGACTGCTTGGAGCAGCCTGCAGTTGCAATTGAGTCAGATCCCGAGCGATATGACAGATGGCCTTCAAACCCTGAAAGCACAGTTACTCCTTTTTCTCAGCTGTGTCCAAGAGGAGGTCTAAGAAATAACTTGGTGGTTGTTGTAATGTGGCCAAAGCCTTTCTATGTGCCTGCAACATAGGATCACAGTGCCATAACTGCCATTGTGCCTTTTTTATCCCCTGCTACCTTTTAGTCTACAAATACCGTGTTTCCCCAAAAAAAAGACACTGTCCTATTGATTTATCTTTTTGCCCCCAAAAGGCCTCTGCAGCCGAGAAACAAACTCTGGATTGACGTGCACAGCACCCCCGGGCTCCATTTTGCCATCAAAGGGCTTCCTACCCACTCTAGCTTGATTTTTACCTAGGTGCCTCACCCCATCTCATGCAACAGAGTGGGCGGGGTCTTAACTAGGGCTTATTTTCGGGGTAGGGCTTATATTGGGTGCACATATAAAAAATCAAGTTGTCTTATTTTCGGGATAGGTTTTTTTTTGGGGGGGGAACACAGTGGTACAATATATGTTTACACATTTGTCATTCTCACTAATAAAATAATTTCTGGGAGAAAAGGTGAATAGAAACTCAGAAAATATGGAATAGTGATGTCAGCCTCTGCTTTGCTGCTGCTTCGGCTGCCATTGAAACGGGGAGGGCATGGTATTTGGGAGGGGACTGATTGTTGTGTTGGAGGAAGATTCTGGAATTTCAACTGCCCGTCTTACTGCGCATGCAGAGGAGGTTTCCCGCCAAGGCCAACGGCACTGACATTCCATCTTGGTGATGCCTTTCAAAGTTATCTCGCACCTGACACTTGGGAGAATTATGATTGGACTGTGCATGGGATGCCAAGCGGTGGGGAATGGGATATACAATATATCATTCGCTTTCGCGACTAAATAACCAGACTTCGCTTTGCTACGCTTCTGTTCATTTATAATTAGTAAAAGTACACTTGATTTCTATCAATGGAGTCTTGTGGTTTTCTTTCCTGATTATCCAATGAAGAAGTGCTGACAATAAGCGAAGTCTCACAATACACCCCACCAGGAGTTTCAACCTACCGTGGGGGGTGTACTCACAAGAAGGAACAAAGAAAAATGTCGTCGCATGCGAGTGATGAAGAGGAGACTGAAGGGGCAACTGCAGAACCATCTTTACCTGAAAGGCTGGCTGGCCTAAGAGTAGAAGAGCCTACGGTTCGCCCCCGATGGACTTTGGGTGTTGGGCAAAAAGAGGAATCTGAAGAATTGGATGCAGGAGTCACCAGAAGGAGACTGAAAAAGAAACCAGCTGAATGGGAGGAAGCTGGGGTCGAGGATTACAGATTATCCGAGGCAAAACGCTCCTTGAGGAGGCTATGTCCGAGCGAAAGACCCGTGGGAGAGCGATGGAAAGGGAGCAAACGGAAGAATTTGAACAAAGGTACTCCCTGCATAAATTTAGGGAGGGTGAAGAGGCCGGGAGGTTGGGAGCAAGGAAACCCAGAACCATCCCCCCACCAGCCAGGGCTGCTGCCAGAGTAGCCCCCCCTCCAGAAGACGCCGAATGGCAAAAGTCCCTCCCTTAACAGTAAAATATACGGTGATCCCAAGAGGTTGGGGTTATTCGTCATTCAAATTTGGAATTATATGGAAATTTATGGTCTGGATTTAGAAACAGATGAGATGAAAGTGAGGATGGTTTTACTTTCATTGGAAGAAAAACACCAATGCAATTCCCCTCTCCTGAGGAATTTTAATGACTTTATGGCTGCACTTAAGAGGAGGTTTGATGACCCGCTGATTGAGAAACGCGGGAAGGTGAAATTTATGGCCCTAAAGCAGGGAAATAGACCAGTGGCTGAATATGTTCAGGATTTTCAACAGCTATCAGCTTATATGAGGGGATGATCAGAAGAGGACCTCTTGGATCAGTTTGCCTTGGGATTGAATGAGGACATTTACCAGCAATGCGTTAACAGACGCCTTCCCGACGAGTTGCTGCTTGGTACAAAATGCAGCAGACGTTGAGTTAGATTTGGCTAGACTTCAACACACAAAAGAGAGAGAAGCGGAGAGATCCCCCCCTGCCCAAAATGTCCCGGTTCGCATCAGAAGTGAAGGGAGGGGAAGCTTTGCCGGCAAGACCAAGCCTTTCACTTGCTTCTGTTGTGGGAAAGGAGGCCATCGTGCCGTGAATTGCCGCGTTAAACTGGCCCAGACCACTCCACCTCCTACCAAGAGGGAGGGAAAGGCAGGCAAAGCCCCGGGGAAGAAGAGAGAGGCTCTGTGCGCTGCTGAGAATGTTCCCTAGTGTTTCCAGCTGGAGGAGGAGGAAGGGGACATGACCACCAGTTTTCTGATGAATCCAATGACGACACCTCGCATCGTTGGGTGAGTTCAAATAAAGGCCCCATGTTAATCCCAATTGAGTTAACAGTGCCACCTGCTGGTGAGACGGAGCAGCTTTCAGCTCTCCTGGACTCCGGCTGCTCCAGATGTATGATTAGTCTAGCAATGATTGAAAACTGGGCTTGAAGTTGAGGACCTAAAAACCCCTATTGTTTTTTGCCAGATTGATGGTTCCATTGCAGGTGGGGGGGGCACCCATTTTACACTGAACCTCTAGAAATGAAGATGGGAACCCATCTAGAGTTAATCTCTTTATTGTGGCCTGGGATGGACAGACCCCTTATTTTGGGACTCCCCTGGCTTCGTAAATGGAACCCTCGCATTAACTGGAGGGAGGAGTGGCTGCGCATTCGCATCAGTGCAGCCCCAGATGGGGAGGTCGAAGCCTCAGCCTACTGGCTCCAACCCCACTTTGGCCGCCAGGGGCCAAGAGAGAATTGAAGGGGAGGAGAAGATTCCAAAAGAATATTGGGACCTAAGAGGAGTTTTTAGTGAAAAATCTTCTGATAAGCTTCCACCCCACAGACCCACTGATTGAACCATCGAGATTTTGCCTGGAGTGGCGCTTCCAAAACCCCAGATATATTCTATGTCACCCAGGGAGATGGAAGAGATGAGGAAGTTTATTGACACTTGGAGAGGGGCTTCATTGAACCAGCCAGACCCAAGGTGGCTGCCCCTGTGCTATTCAGAGAAAAGAAAGATGGCTCTCTCGTCTGTGTGTTCATTTCAAAAATCTTAATTCTATCTCAGCCCAAAATCTCTACCCATTGCCTCTGATGAAGGATATGCTGGCCCAGCTGGGGAAGGGCTGCATTTTACTAAACTGGACTTATGGGAGGCATACTATAGGGTCCGGATTAAGGAGGGAGGCGAGTGGAAAACGGCTTTCAACTGCCCCCTGGGTTGTTTCCAGTTCCTTGTAATGCCCTTTGGCCTGCAGGGGGCACCTGCGGTCTTCATGCAGTTAATTAATGAGGTTTTGCATGACCACCTCTATAAGGGCGTTATCGTATATTTGGATGATATCCTTATTTACACGCAAACACGTGACAAACACGTCAAGTTGGTCTGCACAGTACTAAAGAAACTCTGAGCCGCGGAGCTTTATGCCAAATTGTCCAAATGTGAATTTCACTAGGAGAAGATAGACTACCTTGGCTATCGTATCTCCCACGCAGGTGTGGAGATGGACCCCGCTAAAGTCAAAGCGGTCACTGAGTGGAAGGCACCTCGTACACGCAGGCAGTTGCAGAAATGTTTGGGTTTTGCCAATTTCTATCGTCAATTCATCCCTTCTTTTGCCAAAATAGCACTTCCCATCACTAACTTGTTAAAGTCCAAAGCTGGGCCGAAACCCAAGCCTAGCAAGCCATTGGATTGGACCATGGAGTGTCAAGCTGCTTTTGAAAAGTTGAAATGACTTTTTGCCAAGGAGCCGGTTCTGAAGCACCCGGACATGGACAAGCCGTTCGTGGTTCAAGCTGATGCCAGCGACGTGGCGATAGGGGCCGTATTACTTCAAACCAACAATCAAGGTAAATTACAACTTTGTGCATACACCTCTCGCAAACTCACTGACACAGAAAGGTGTTGGGCGATCTGGGGAAAAGAAGCATTCGCTGTTCGTTGGGCTTTGGTCACATGGCGCCATTTCCTAGAGAGCGCTAAGCACCTGTTCGAGGTGTGGACTGACCATAAGAATTTGGAGGCTTTGAGAACTCCCAGGAGACTTTCCCCTAAGCAGATGCGCTGGGCTCAACATTTCAATCGTTTTAATTTCACCCTGAAGTACATCCCGGGGGGGGGGGGAAGAACTTCATGGCTGATGCTTTGTCCAGACTCCTTCAGTACAACTGCTCTAAGCTCAGCGTTGTCCAGCTCGTTGTTCCCACGTCAAGCCTCGCTGCTCCTGTGGTTACTAGACAACAAGCATTCTAAGGTAGACGTGCCTCAAGATTTTCTTTCCGAACTCAAGAAGGCCCTTCCTCATGATGATTGGTTCCAGCAGCATCAAAGTGAATGCACCATGAGGGATGATTTGCCATGGATTGGGGCGAAGCTTTACGTCCCTGCCTCTCTTCATCTAGTGGTTCTTCAAGGGCTCATGACTCCAGGATGGTGGGGCACTTTGGGTTCGTGAAGACACTACATCTTGTGAAACGGCAGTTTTGGTGGCCCTCTTTGAAAAAGGACATTGAGCTTTATGTTGCCAGCTGTCCCGTTTGTGCAGCCACTAAACGCCTGCCTGGAAAACCACAAGGTTTGCTCCAGACTGTAGCTCGCCCTGTTGCCCCGCGGAAAGAGATTTCTATGGACTTCATTGTCGAGCTTCCTGAGAGCCAGGGGCACACGGTCATATGGGTGGTTACTGATTTGTTCTCCAAGCAAGTTCATTTTATACGTTGCCCCAAGATTCCTTCTACAAAAGCCCTTGCTAAACTGTTCATTTCTCACATTTACCGTTTGCACAGGGTACCTGATTGCATCATTTCTGATAGGGGCGTGCAATTCACCTCAGTGTTCTGGAGGGAATTTCTAAACGCATTGGCTCTGCCAGGGCTTAAGCTCCGCCCATCACCTCAAACTAATGGGGCTTGTGAGAGGACTAATTCTGTTCTGGAGCAATATTTACGTTGTTTCATCAACTACCAGCAGGATGATTGGGTGGACTTGTTACCGCATGCGGAGGTGGCTTATAATAATTCTGTACATAGCAGCACTGGTTTCACCCCTTTTCGGGTGGTGTCTGGCCAGGATTTTGTTCCTATTCCCGAAGTTCCTCGTGAGCAGCCACAAGTTTCATCGATCTCTGAGTGGAGTGATCATCTACAGCATGTTTGGCCTTTGGCGCTTCGGGCTTTAGACGCTGTGCATCGCGCGCATAAAAAGCAGGCTGATCAGAAACGTCCTAAACCTTTTGATTACAAGGTGGGAGATCAAGTTTATCTCTCCACAAAGTTCCTTCAAACTACACAAAAATCCAAGAAGTTGGGGCCTAAGTATGTGGGCCCGTTTCCTATCATCAAGGTCATCAATCCTGTTTCGGTTCGCTTACAGCTGCCCAAGCACCTCAACCGTGTGTATCCTGTTTTCCACGTTAATCTCATTAAACCTCTTCGTTTTCATCTTTACGTCCGCTGGTGGATCCGCCACTGCCCCCCTGTTGATTGATGGTGAACAGCATTTTGAGATTCGAGAAATTTTGGACTCTTGCAGACAGCGGAATCGGGTTCAGTACCTGGTGGCTTGGAAGCATTTTCCCCCGTCCCATGCCGAGTGGGTGAACAAGTCTCATGTCGGGCCCCTGAGCTGCTCCGCCAGTTCTATTCTGCTTATCCTGACAAACCTTAGTTCCTGAATTTTCTTTCTCTCTCCCCCCCACTGTTTTCCTTTTCCATTTCTTGTTGTTCGTCTGTTTGTTTGTGTTTTGTCATTTTTCCAGGTCTGACCGCGTTCTTCCGGAGGAGGGCTGGATGTCAGCCTCTGCTTTGCTGCTGCTTCGGCTGCCATTGAAACGGGGAGGGAGGGCATGGTATTTGGGAGGGGACTGATTGTTGTGCTGGAGGAAGATTCTGGAGTTTCAACTGCCCGTCTTACTGCGCATGCGGAGGAGGTTTCCCGCCAAGGCCAACGGCCGACATTCCATCTTGGTGATGCCTTTCGAAGTTATCTCGCACCTGACACTTGGGAGAATTATGATTGGACTGTGCATGGGATGCCAAGGGGTGGGGAATGGGATATACAATATATCATTCGCTTTCGCGCCTAAATAATCAGACTTCGCTTTGCTACGCTTCTGTTCATTTATAATTATTAAAGTACACTTGATTTCTATCAATGGAGTCTTGTGGCTTCTTTCCTGATGCAATGAAGAAGTGCTGACAAGTTATTTCAGATCTCTTCAGGTTTTGATTAACTGATCACCGTAGGGTCAGTTTCCCAGATGACTCCTTCATTATTAAAACGGCTCCATTTTTAATTGCAGTGATGATAGTACATGTCACCATACTTCACTTTATTAGTATTCTCCAGAACGTACATCTTTATGTCTTATTAATTCACACTGCTTTTATTTCTCAAATACTTCTGCATTCTATATTTACATGACTAGGTTGTTCAGGTTGGCAAAGCCAGAGGTCAGGAGGTCATGCCAGGTATAAAAACCATTCAAAACAGAGACTGAAAGAAGGGATTTAAAAAATGCAGACAAATAAATAAGGGATACCAAAATGTTGCAACGGTTATAGCTTTCCACTATGTCATCAATTAGCTTCTAAATAACTGAGTATTTAATTTATAAATATTAAAAATCACTCATGTTCTAAGCTGAGAAGGACTATCAAGAACTATGATCAACAAAGTTTAAATAATTGTGTATATTGCCAATTGTAATAAATTCAACCCACATAATGAAAAGTCTGTTTGGATTTAAATATTCTGTAAAACTGAAATATAGGCTGTGTGTAAAGAAACCTCAATGTTCAGTACAGTGCAAGTTCATGAATGAAGTTGCAGTTTGGGAATGTTATCCAGTTTGAGTTGAATTTTATATCAGGTTTAATTTTCAAGTACAGTTATTCCAGATATTATACCACCCAAATCTGCCTGTCATTGTCCCTTCCTCTCTGTGGCTAATTATTGCCTTAAGCAATAATTTTATCCTAGGCTGCCAGGTTGCTATTCTTTGCTTGTCAGTGGTTCTGTTTTAATAATATTGAAGCTTATAGCCCATTAAGTCAATGAATCATCTTCAACGCTAGTCATACATGCTTCATGAACCCTTATGTCTCCCAGGGTTTCTGTCCAGGTTGGCCAAACATGTTCTCCTAACTTTCATATCCTGCTCACAGCACAGGAAAGCTTTCTTTCCCTGTCATTTTAAAAGAACATATTTAAATTGCAAAGTAGGAATGGTGCTACTTTGTTTCTGTAAAACTGACCTATCAGTTTATTTCCTCACCACAAATTTCCATGGACCTACAAAGGAAGGTAGGAATGAAATAACAACCAGTTCCCTATTGTTTTGATTCATCAGAGTAGTGAAGGTATTGTTGTGGGCTGCCAGCTGCCAGCAGAGCTGGCGGCAGACTCAGACAATGAAGAGGTTGGGAAGGAACTTGGGCCAGTTCTGGAGTCTGAGAAAGGCTCTGATGAATGATCTGTATTGGATGCAGAGTTATTGCCAGGGTTGTCCAACATTTCCCAGCCACCGGAGAGGCAGCTGCCTTTGCAGGCTGATATGAGTGAGGAGAAAGAACAGCAGGGCCTGTTCCAGATGCACGTATGTGCAGAGCAGTTAGGAGAGGTGAACAATGGAGGACAAGGAGTCAACTCGGAAGCAAAGGACATGTGGACCCTTAATGGCCCCTCCTGGGCTGGAGAATAAATAGAAGGAAAGGGGAGTGGTTGTCATAGGAGACAACAGTTCATATTTCTGAAGATTTTACTCATTGTGATTCATGCCACAAAGACTGCTTGCCAGAACTTAATTTGCAGTCTTTCGGCTGGGAGCTCACGGCCTTAAAATCATCGCAAGGAACTGATAAGTTCTGTTACTTAAGTTAACTCCTTGAAAGACTATTGACTCGACTTTTCAGTGGGTGAATGCAATTAATTCACAAGAGGTAAATAAGGAGGGGTTTTTGTGTGAAAAGAGTCTGTTTCTTGCTTCTGCTAAGGCTGGGTCAGAACAAGAAGAAAAGAAGAAAAGAAAGGTTACTTGTTATAGAACATGGGAAGGGGATATGAAAGTATCCATAAATGCAAATATCTGGGGAATAAAAGGAAAGGCACAGGGACTAGTAAGCAAGGAAAAACATTCCTAAAAAAAGAAAAAGCAGTTCAAGTAGGAACCATCTTTGCATGGATGAGAAAGACGAGAAGCAGAGAAAGAGGGATCAAGTCTAGACTATGGGGTGAGCAGAGACTTGCAATCCATAAGTAATAGTTGGGAGCAGAGAGTAATGTGAAGATTTTTTCCTTTTGCATTTACAAAGAGGCTTGAGGAATTCTATGCAATGGAATAAGAAAGAAAGAAGGGGAAAGAAATCAAACCTTATGGCTATATTTGAATGAATTAAGGATTTAGATTGTTAGAAGTAAAACAAAGTTAAAGCTGATTTATTTGATCAAGGTTAAAACAAGAAATTCTGGCCATCCTTTAAGGACCCTCCACTGACATCAGAACTGAAAAGATGATTTTTAATTGATTTTTTTAATGGATAAGAGAGGGATTTGGGATGAAGAGATAAATATCTGTAACATTACAAGTGGTTGAAGAATCACCATTTGGTTATATTTGCTATGATGAAGGTTAGAAATAACTTCTTTATATAAGTTTTTTCTCTATTTATTTTATTCATACTTTCCCCAACAAATCACTATGCCCATTTCATTGGAAATCAGTCTTGGGAAATGAAGTGTCTTCAGCAAAATTGGATAGGTTCTCGTTTTAAAACTCCAGAACTTTTAAATCCTTTTAAAATAACATCTCAAACAGTTATGAAATAACTTCACCAAAAAGGGACACTTATTCTATTCTATTAACATCTTGATACCTACCTTGCTTTTTAATATTTTGCATTTTCACTATGTTTTTTTTTTAATTATCT
The DNA here is from genome assembly GCF_009769535.1 of Thamnophis elegans. Taxonomy (NCBI): domain Eukaryota; kingdom Metazoa; phylum Chordata; class Lepidosauria; order Squamata; family Natricidae; genus Thamnophis; species Thamnophis elegans. The sequence goes on along the minus strand of NC_045544.1, from coordinate 43,510,306 downwards.
GGTCTTTTTAAATGAGAAATAGAAAATCTTTCAGAGCTGATAGCAACATGTAGGATCCTTGGAGGATGTTTATGTCTAAGGGGGACATGCCTATTCACAAAATACCTTATCATGGTCAAGACAATCAAGCTATCAAACTCAGGATACCCACTGTCAAACCCAGCACACCCACTGTAATAAAAATAAAAGGCACATGTGTAAGCTGAAAAGAGAGCCATGGTATTCCATGATCCCTAACTTCCTTCTGTGTGTGACTCCAAGTCAGTTTTGACTCCTGGCAGCTGTCTGGAGAAGTTCCTGCAGTTTCCTTGGCAAGGATTTTTAGAAATGGTTTGCCATTGTCTCCTTCCTGGAGCTAAGAAAGAGAGAGTAACTGGCTCAATGTGACCCAGGTTGCTTTATGCCTAAGATAGGACTAGAACTCCTGTTTCCCAGTTTCTAGCCTGATGCCTTAAGCGCTAGACCAGGGATGTCAAACTCAATTTCATTGAGGGCCACATCAGGGTGGTGTTTGACCTTGCGGGCCACCTTGACATCACTCGTGGGGGGCTCCTATGGTAGCCGGAGTCCTCTGCCAGCGAAAATGGGCTCCCGATCTCTGTTTTTGGCTGCAACAGCCTCCTGCAACTCTCTGCCAGCAAAAAGGGAACTTGGGAGTGCCGCCTGTGGCACTCAAGAGCTCTGTTTTTGGCTGTGATGGCTGCCTGCAACCCTCTTCCAGTGAAAATGGAGTTCAGGAGCGCTTCACACAGCCACCTGAGCTCCATTTTTGGTGGCAAAGGCACCATGGGACAATCCTTTGCGGTTTCCAGGGCAGCCCCACTAAGCACCCTGTAGGCCAGATCTGGCTCCTGGGCCTTGAGTTTGACACTTCTGCGCTAAACCAAACCGACTCTCTTCCTAGCCTTTGCTTCTACTAAAAAAAAATACAAGCTTTTACTTTTGTTAATAATGTTAGTGAAGGTTGCTTCTATTTGCATAAGATGAAACTTTCAGATATCAGCTCTGTCCCTCATTTGCTTAGCAATCATCTTCATTAGGTTACCAAAGAACACCAGTTCATCTCAATTTTATCCTTGCAAAATTAACTTAAATCTCAGTCTTCTCTAACAATTGACTGGTAGGTCTGGCAAGCCAGAATTGCGTGACTTATTCTAAATAAGTCACCATCTTGTATTGCTTTAGCCAAGATAACTCCTTTACTCTTATCTTAGGCAAAGTGAAAAGTCTCAAATACCATATACCTGGGATCAAGAAAGGATAGGGCAAAGAAGAAATTTCCTGAAAGAGCAATCAATCAGTGGAACCACTTGCCCCCAGAAGTTGTGGGTGCTCCAACACTGGAGGTTTTTGAGAAAAGATTGGCAGCCACTTGTCCGAAATGGTATAGGGTCTTCTGCTTGAGCAGGGGATTGGACTAGAAGACCTCTAAGGTCCCTTCCAACTCTGTTATTTTTATATTCTGATAGTAGCACCTTGGAGAATTCCAAGCAAGCAGGCTATTCTAACAAAACAAAAAACAAAAACCTGGAGGCTGGTAATACTGTGTAATTCCTGCTATCCAATTTTGAATATTGAGGTTTTTTTCTAGAACCTATAGCAATACAGAAAGCACAATCATTCATTACTGGGCAAATGCTGTGGGGCAAGGAGGGATATGAGCCAAGATTGAGGAAAAGATGTTTATAGCCTCAACAAGTATTTGATATGATTTGCATTCTCAATTTGAATCCATTACAGTACTGCCTAGTCATGGTGACCTAAGTGCCAGTGTTCATTCTTGCTTTGGATTAAGTTTTCAATGTGGATCTTGCCTGACGTCTTTCTAGACAGCCATAAATAAAAAGAAAATCATAATAAATATACGAATTATTCTTCGTTTCTCTTGTTCCCCTGTTCCAATCTATTTTTTCTTCATCTCATATCTCTCCCCTTTACTTTGCAAAATGTACTCTGCAATTTTTGCCTTTTATTTTACTTCCTTTATTGCAACACTGCAATAACACATAGACTTATATACAGCTTCACAGTGCTTTACAGCCTACTCTAAGCAGTTTACAGAGTCCGCATAGGGCCCCCAACAATCTGGGTCCTTATTTTACCAACCTTGGAAGGATGGAAGGCTGAGTCATCCTTGAGCCAGTGAGAATTGAGCTGCTAGCAGTCAGCAGAATTAGTCTGCAATGGTGTATTCTAACCACTGGGCATTCCTGGCTCCTTAATCGCAACAATCCCATTTCTGAAAAACACTGACCTTTCTGCTGCTCTCATCTATTTTACAAAGGCATCCTCCTGTTTAGACTAAAGCTCTCAATGTTACCAGCACTGTGCTTCCATGGAGGGGACAGTATGTTTTAGTCCCAGGGCCAGGATTACAGAAATAATTCTGTATCAGCAAAATAATATTCCCTCTCTGCATTTATTTGTGTCCTAGGACACAAATCTGCGCTATTTCCTAGAATAATTACATGGGACTCAGATCAAGTCTCATATTCTTGGAGTTTAAAGGATTCTGTGTATGCTTATGGGCATTCCTGACAGGGAATTTGATTTAATCCTAGTGATTAATCAATTAAACAATATTTAAAACTATAAAAAGGATAATTGTTTAAAGGAAAAACATCGCAAGATAGCTAAAGCCTAGAACCGTGATGATGAACCTATGGAACCTCTTTGTGGGCATGCGCACCAGCCAGCCACTTTCTTCCAGCTTCTGGCATGTGCATACATGCCCTACAACTGATCAGGGGCACATGCACATGACAGAACCTGGAAGAGCAGCTGGCTGCCTCGCACATGTGCATCGGCCAGCTGCTCTCTTCCGGGTTCTGGTGCTCTGGTGCATCCACACGCTCCAGTTTCAGCACTCAGTGGAGAAAAGGTTAACCATCACTGGCCTAGAACATGGCTAGCTACATGATAGGGTCATAAGACTAATCAATTAATAAAGTAATACAGGCTAGCTATCCAGGACTGATATCATATCCAGGTCTGATAAATCCTTGGGTGTTAAATAAAGTGGGCTCCTTACAGTGTATCACAATATTTTTGCATTATTATCATTCATAAGGGGAGGTATGCCATTCTTAGGGTTAATTTTACAGACTTTTACTAAGCTGTGGTTTATTTCAACACAACATCCTGAATAAACAAAAGGGCTAGATGTAGGCAACACAACATGAGCAAAAATAGTGAGGTACTACAGAAATGAACAGTGACATCAACTGATTAATACCTTAGTAAGCCTTAATAAGACCATATCTAGAATACTACATCTAGTTTTGGTCACTACATACTAAAAAGATGTTGAGACTCTAGAAAGAGTGCAAGATGATTAGTGGAATGCAGGTTAAAACATACGATGAATGGTTGCAGAACTGGGCGTGGTTAGTCTAGTGAAGAAAAGGACCAGAGAAGACATGATAACAGTGTTCCAATATTTGCCATAGAGAGGGGTCAAGCTATTTTCCAAAGTACCTGAAGGCCAGACAAGGAATAATGGATGGAAACTGAACAAGGAGAGATTCAATCTAGAAATAAGGAGAAATTTTCTGACAGTGAGAGCAATCAACCAATTCAACAGAAGATGCCTTCAGAAGTTGTGGGAGCTTCATCACTGGAAGCTTTCAAAAAGAAATTGGACTGCTAACTGTCAGAAATGATTAGGGTCTCCTGCTTCAGCAGGGGGTTGGACTAGAATACTAGATGACCTACAAGGTCCCTTCCAACTCTGTTAATCTGTTAATCTAGCAGATTTATGAGGTCAATACCTTCCAGTAAAGCTGTTCCTTGCATTAGAATGAATTGGAGCAAGCTATGTAAATTCTAAAAACTGTGAGGGTTGAGGGGAGTAATGGGTTGCTCTTTTCCCTTTGAGAAGCCATATAATTATTTCAGAGGTTGCTTTCATGTCAGGTTCACAGCATATCAACTTGCTAAAATAAGATTACTATTAAAATAGGTCAATTAACAGTATAAAATGCATTGCTTCCAGAGGAAAGAAAGATGGCGTTCATAAAACTGCAATTGTCTCAAGACTCCTTATTTACCATTTCGTCTCCAAGTTATACAGGACCAGGCCATCAATCACTGAATGTGTCCGAGCAAAAATGTCCAGCACATCAAATTGCTTAAATCCATTGGACTAGCATTGAGCAGGGTATTGGACTACATGACCTCCAAGGTCCCTTCCAACACTGTTACTGTTTACCATTTACACAACAGAGGATGCTGGATCTCCCAGCGGGTTGTTATGCAGAACTGCAGGTCAGTGGTCAGGTTTTGGGGTAGCTTAGCTGAATAATCTGATTAGTCCTACAGTTTTGATGAAAAGTTGAAACAATGTACAATAAATACTGGCCAGTGGTGTAATACAATGATTTTCCTCTTTACAGTATAGCCATGGTCACAAGCAAATGATCATTAGCCTCTCCCCCTTTTGACATTATGCCTTACCTATCCATAGCAGAGCTTCCTGTTCCCTTTCTCTTCTGACTTGGCATTGGATGGTCCCTGGAGCCCAATCAAAACCAGAGAATTTCTTTCTGACCCGTCTTGTGAGTCAAAAAATTAGTGACAATCCAGGAGAAGTTATGGAAATAAGTAGACACCGTTATTACTAGTCCGCTATATGATTTATTGAACACACGCAGACACAGACAAGATACACACACACCACAGGACAAGGAATAGCAATAGCACTTAGACTTATATACCGCTTCACAGTGCTTTACTGCCCTCTTTAAGTGGTTTACAGAGTCAGCCAGGGGTGGGCTGCTGGGGGTTCGCAGGGGTTCAGGAGAAGCTCCAGCTAAAATTCTGTGCAGTTTGGAGAACCCCCAAATCCCACTCCTGGCTGACTCCATCCACCCCTCCTCTCCCAGGAGTCCCCACACAGCCCGTTTTGGATGCAGGTTAAGTGTAGGGTGTGTGGTGAGGCTCGGGAGGGCAAAAAAATGGCATAGGGAGGGCAAAATGCCCCCCCCCATGGTGCAGGAGGATGACTAGCCACCCACGATGGCCATGCCCATCCAGCAACGGGGCAGAGAACCTTGCTAAAATTTTTGAAGCCCACTGCTGGAGTCATATTGCCCCAACAATCTGGGTTCTCATTTTACCCACCTCAGGAGGATGGAAGGTTGAGTCAACCTTGAGCCTGGTGAGATTCTATTTGCCAAACTGCTGGCAGCCGGTGATCAGCAGAAGTAGCCTGCAGTACTGCACTGTAACCACTGTGCCACCAGGATTAATGTGCTTTGAAGTTGTGGGAGAATAGTTTTTATCTCAACTCTAAATTCATATTGTGCTTCCTATCTATCCTTCTTGACAGATGATATTCCTCTGCAGAATGACACAACTAAGGAATTCTTAAGGTTCTTGCAACTGAAGAAGAATCCATAAGATTGCACATGTGATATCCCCTAGGACTGTACCTGATGGGCTTGCATGTATCTGAACCTTTTGAAAGGATGCAGTTGTGCTGTGAGTCCATCAATGGCTCCTGCGTAAAGAACAGCTGGTCAATGCACTCCGATTTTCCATGTACCCTTCATGCTGTGTGTGATCCTGGCTACCGTGGCTGGCAATCTGGCTGTTATCATCTCCGTATCACATTTTTAAGAAGCCCACCCCCTACAAA